>NC_072766.1:43626559-43661559 GCF_022539595.1 Amphiprion ocellaris | reverse complement strand
AGCACACAGTATTATAAGTACTATGCAGTAGTACACAGTATTAGAAGTACTAGCAATAGTACACAGTATTATAAGTACTAGTAGTAGTACACAGTATTTTCAGAACTAGTAGTATTACACAGTATTATCAGTACTATGCAGTAGTACACAGTACTAAAAGTACTAGCAGTAGTACAGACTTGTAAGTACTATGCAGTAGTAGACAGTACTAAAAGTACTAGCAGTAGTACACATAACTATAAGTACTAGCAGTAGTACAATGTACTATAAGTACTAGCAGCAGTACACAGTACTATAAGTACCATTAGTAGTACACAGTATTATAAGTACTATGCAGTAGCAGACAGTACTATAAGTACTAGCAGTAGTACACAGAACTATAAGTACTAGCAGTAGTATAATGTACTATAAGTACTAGCAGCAGTACACAGTACTATAAGTACCAATAGTAGTACACAGTATTATAAGTACTATGCAGTAGCAGACAGTACTATAAGTACTAGCAGTAGTACACAGAACTATAAGTACTAGCAGTAGTACACAGTATTATTAGTACTATGCAGTAGCACACAGTATTAAAAGTATCAGAAGTAGTACACAATATTATAAGTACTATGCAGTAGTAGACAGTACTAAAAGTACTAGCAGTAGTACATAGTATTATACGTACTATGCAGTAGTACACAGTATTATAAGTACTAGCAGTAGTACACAGTACTATCAGTACTATGCAGTAGTACACAGTACTATCAGTATTATGCAGTAGTACACAGTACTATCAGTACTATGCAGTAGTAGACAGTATTAAAAGTACTAGCAGTAGTACACAGTATTATCAGTACTATGCAGTAGTACACAGTACTATCAGTACTAGTAGTAGTACACTCACTTGTAGTTCCTGCTGCCAACACAGTTGTTGAGCCAGCGGCAGTGATGGTCGAAGTCGGCTACACATTTGTTGCAGGCGCTGCAGTGCTTCGACTTGGGTCCCCTGAAACATCCAGAGATCAATAATTAGCTGGACCTCCATCCAATCAGAACCTCTCAGGTAGAAACACTCAGGTGGATCAATGATGGAAACTCAACCTATCTATGATCTATAAATGTTAGTGATCCAGTTCTGCTGCTCTCCACTACGTCTCCCAGGGTGCATTTCAGCAGCTAACAGCCAACCAGAGCTTCATATTCTGTTTCTGTTTATTTAGGAGAGCCTGAGCTGTGACACCTCAGAGATCCATCAGGAGGATCTGAGGCTCCTTCATCTACCTGGACACACCTGCTGACCAATGAAGACGCTGCACCTGGCAGGTGTGTGGTCGCTGATCAAACACTAACAGGTTCTCCATCAGTCTGTGGCTCTGCCTCCAAAGCAGCAGCAGAGGATTGTGGGAACTCACATCAAACTATCTGAGAAGGTTCCTGGGAGAAACCAGATCACCAAAACGTTCCATTATTCACAGACTGGACCTAGTGGACACTAACCAGTACCTCCAGCACCTCCATCAAGGCCACTGAATTATTCACATCCAGCATTAAAGCTGCAGAACCATCTGATGAACATCAGTGAAGCTACAAGCAGACAGATGGAGGTCTTCTGGAGGTTCTGGTGGACATCAGTGAAGCTACAAGCAGACAGATGGAGGTCTTCTGGAGGCTCTGGTTATGTTTGGAGGTCAGATCGTTGAGGAGTCCTTCAGGTTGGTACAGACAGAAACCAGGAAGTAACTGAAGATCCTTCTCAGATTAGCTCAGACTCACTGATTTGTTGTTTGGGACCAAAACCAGGTTCTGTAAATGTCCTTGGCTGAATTTGGAGAATTTCATATTTAAAACCCGGAAGTGTTTTTATTTGACCCTCAGAAACCTCCCAGTCCTGAAATCAGCTGAAGACACGAACAGAACCAGTTTAATTACTGGACCCTGGAACTGTAAAACGTTCTAACGTTCTAATCCAGACTGGTCCAGTGTCTCCATAACGTTTATATCAGGATCCATGGTTCCACTGGAACACACTCTGGTCCACAGTTCACCAACTAGAGAATCCGGTGTGTGTGTGTGTGTGTGTGTGTGTGTGTGTGTGTGTGTGTGTGTGTGTGTGTGTGTGTGCGCGTGTGTGTGTGCCTGTGTGTGTGTTGTGTCCTCTGAGATGTTCTTCAGGGACCTCCTCTGTCTGTGGGGAACCAGTAGTTCAGGTAAACACACCAGCTGTTCAGAATGTCAGCATCACAACATCTGATGAAGCAGTTTGTTGTTGGACTCACCCTAACCCAGTAGAAGATTAGATCCAGAATGAAATCCTGGTTCATGTCTGAATAATAATAATAATAATAATAATAATAATAATAATAATAATAATAATAATAATAATAATAATAATAATAATAATAATAATAATAATAATAATAACAATAATAATAACAATAATGGTGATGATGATAATAATAATAATAATAATAATAATAATAATAATAATAATAATAATAATAATAATAACAATAACGATAATGATAACAACAATAATAATAATAGTAATAATAATAATAATAATAATAATAATAATGATGACTCACACGTCCACCTGGCACAGGTAGCAGTGGCAGTTCTCGATGACGTGGGCGTGCTTGGAGCGGTCGAACACCGGGACTGGGCCTTGGTGGCTCCTGGTTCTGACGTTATGGTCAGCCGGGTCGACGGACACAGCCAGGAAGTGGACACACAGGTGACAGACGAACATGACACCGGTACACTGATGCTCAGCTCAGGATCAATAACCGTTCGATCACAGAGCTATGGATGGATCAATAAAGAGTTCTCAACCCTCTGAACCCTGGAACCTGCAGCTGTGAATGTTTAACGTTTAACTGTAAAAACAGAGAGGATATGATTTATCCATGAGGATCACCATGAAAGATCTGGATGTTTCATAAACATCACGTCACCGTCTGTGGGAAACATTCTGGAGGAAGATCAAAGATCTGAGCTTCTAGACGCCACCAGGAAACCAGGTCAGCTGGAAACAGTCCAACATCTGCTCCATCAGGGAAACTACACGGTTCACTTTATTCTAATGTCTCAATTAAAAAGCCTCAACAAGGAAAGCATTTAGAGCAGATCCTCTAATAAAAAAACAGAACTTTTTTCTAAAGGCAGTAGAACCAGGGAACAGAGGAGCAAGTAGGTGGAGATCCATCCAGCATGGTGGAACATCTACAGATGATGAGCAGAGTAGAGAGGAAACATGGAGACAGAAAAACATCTACAAGATGAGGAGATGAAACCACCATAAAGAGGCAGAAAATGACAAAAACAGGACATGAAATGACGTAAACAAGACACAAAATGACGTAAACAAGACACAAAATGACAGAAATGAGACACAAAATGACAAAAACGAGACACAAAAGGACAAAAATAAGACACAAAATGACAAAAACAAGACACAAAACTAAAATGAGACACAAAACAACAAAAATGAGACACAAAAAGACAAAAATGAGACACAAAAAGACAAAAATGACACAAAATGACAAAAATGAGACAAAAAGACAAAAACAAGACAAAATGACAAAAATGAGACACAAAATGACAAAAATGACACAAACAACAGAAACAAGACACAAAATGGTGCAAACAAGACACAAAACAACAAAAACAAGACACAAAATGACAAAAACGACACAAAATGACAAAAATGAGACACAAAAAGAAAAAAACGAGACACAAAAAGACAAAACGGGACACAAAATGACAAAAGCAGGACACAAAACATCTACGGGATGAGGAGATGGTAGGAAGAACTGAAGCTCCTACCATCACCAGGACCTGGATGACTGAGAACCTCCACAGAAGTCTGAGAAGACAACATTAGTTCAGTTTAACATCTGAGGAGACATGATGGACATGAGATGGTTCCTGTTTTTTATGAAACAAAGAAATGTTTTGATTCTCTCGTCCTACTGACAGAAGATGTTTCTTCAGGTTGCAGTGAAAAAGGAACCTCAGTGAAGAAAACTGACAGGAACTCAGAACGCTTTGGGTTTCAGAGAGTTGATGTAGAGAAGATGTTGAGATGTTTACGTGTTGAGGTGACAGTGAAGCCAGTGGCTCTACTTCACGGTAGAAGGATACGATGTAGCCTGCAGGGATCCAGTGAGGCGGCAGCAGCGGGACGAACACGCCGAAGCCGGTGACGGCGAAGTAAATGTAGAGCAGCCAGGCTAGCAGCTGGAAGGGGTGAGGAGGCCATGACCAGCCGTTGGTCCGAGAACACAGAGGAACATCTGCACGACCACAACCTTCCTCACCCACCGGAGCCGTCCGGTTAGGGTTCCTACTGCACACGTCCATCCTGGAACCACAACCAGGAGAACAGAGAGGACAGCTGAACCAGAGAGGAACAACATCTACAGACACACAACACCACAGCTACACACACACAACACCTACAGACACACAACATCTGAACCATCACAACACCCGTCCATCCTGGAACCACTACCAGGAGAACAGAACAGATGAAGCACAAGAACAACAACAACACACACACAACCTCACAGCTACACACACAACATCTAAAACACCACATCTACACACACACAACACCTACAGACACATAACACCTGAAACAACTAGTTTCCATTCCAATTAAAAACTGATTAATCGATTACCAGAATGTCTGGTGATCGATCAGTTCACTGCCACCTCATTGATTAATGTTCCAGTGGGTTAACTGGTGGGTAAATGATGAGCTGTTAGCTCCAGCTCATATTCTGTAGAACCGGACCGACCCGGACCTGGACCGGCTAGGGTTCAGGTTAGACCCGGGCCTGGACCGGCTCGGTCCGGAGCAGCTCACCTGGGTAAGGCGGGCTAACGGGACTCGGGATGCGGCTCGGCCCTCCGGTCCTCCACACCTCATCTTCTCCCGGAGTCCGGGCTGGTGCTGCGGCTTGGAGCTCTGCCGTGCCCCGGGGAGACCCGCTGGGCTCCACTGGAGAACGGAGACCCTCAGATCCGGGGCAGAGCGTCCCAGCCCGGCTGTTAGCTCGCGTCCATTCCGGCAGGAGAGCAGAGCGGCGGGCAGCAGGAAGACCGGGCAGCAGACAGCGGACCGGGCAGCAGGCGGAGCACCGGGCAGCAGGCGGTGGACCGGGCAGCAGGCGGCGGACCGGGCGGTGTTCTGGAGGGTTCTCAGATTAGCCGGTTAGCATGCTAAGCTGCTAACGAGCCACGTAGCTCCGAACCGCCGACAGACAGCGGAGTGTGGCCGAGCCCCGCGAGTCTGAGGCCGGCTTTAAATTTTAATTTTTATCGTAGAAGATGATTTAAATATTTAACGGCTGCCGGTGGCTCCGGTGCCTGTTAGCTGCTGCGCCCTCCGTCTCCAGCCCTGTACGCCGTCTCCTTGGTAACGCTCCAGGTCCGCTCTGATTGGCCAATTGAGCTGACGCCGCCCACCGCTGCTGTCTATATATAGATGTGTTTGCGCTTAGAGTCCAGCAGGGGGCAGCAGCTCACTGAGGTAAATATAAGAACAGCTAATCATTGGAATATGAATTTTAATAACTTCATTTGTTGGTCTGAAAGTATCTGGATGTTTTATGAACAAATCAGGATCTGATTTTAGTTCCTCTGGATCTGATATATTAGATTTTTTCAGAAATTTGGGGAATTTTTTTGATGAATTTTTGGATTTTTTTTCAGACAAGGAAACAATATTTTCACAGTGAAACTTCTGATGTCCACATTTTAAACATTTTCGAGAAGTTTTTGAACATTTTTTGGTAGAATAAAAAGAAATGTTAAAAAAATGTTTCTTTAAGAACATTCAGTTCAGTGTTCTTAAAGAAAAGATTAGAAGGTTTACTGATATATATGGAATCACTTTAGATATTTTTAGGAATTTTTTGGAAGATTTTTACAAATTTTTTTGAAAACATTGACAAGAATTTTCTTGCCAAATTTGGGGGATTTTTTAAAATAAAACTTTTAAGGAATTATTGGAATTTTCTTCCTGAAGGTTTTGCAAATTTTCAGAAATTTGGGGAATCTTTTTGCTGAATTTTGGGTTTTTTCAGACGAGGAAACACTATTTTTTGGTGCCTTTAAATGAAGACAGCAGTTGCTCTATTAAAGGACTAAATGACATTAATGAAGGTGATTATTGCTGTAAATCTTCATGAATCTGTTCAGACCAGCCTGACTCTGATGTTTTACTGTAAATATCCTGAAAATAGAGAATTAAAGTCTGAACATGAGAATAAAACCTGGATGTTTTCAAACAGTTCCTGCTTCAGATGTCTCCATCAACGTTCTCCTTACTCAACCTTCATGACCCAATTGGACCGCTGGTTCTGATGCTTCGGTCCAGCAGCTTCAGATGTTCCACCTTCTCATCAGATCATATGATGGTCCTCATTAAAGCCTCATTAAAGCCCTTCATTAGTGCAAACAAAGCCGAGTTCTGCAGTCCAGGTCGTCCTGACCCGACCCGGACCTGGACCTGACCTGACCCACATGTTCCCTCAGCAGCCTGGAGACCAACAGAACCCGTCAAACTGTGGAGCTGCAGGAGCCCAGAACCCTTCAGAGAGTCTTCATCAGGTTTAATGTGGCACCAACAGAACCAAAGGAAGAAAAAACACCGAAATCGAACCATCAGAACCATCAGAACTAGACCACCAGAACCATCAGAACTGAACCATCAAAATCATCAGAACCAGAACCAAGAGAACCACCAGAACCATCACAACCATCAGAACCAAGCCGCCAGAACCATCAGAACTGAACCATCAAAACCATCGGAACCACCAGAACCATCAGAACTGAACCATCAAAACCATCAGAACCACCAGAACCATCAGAACTGAACCATCAAAACCATCAGAGCCATCAGAACCACCAGAACCAAACATAAATGGAGCTCCAGAATCACAGGGAAACTAGCCAAACATGAACGGAGCCCTCGCCCTGCTGACATTAATATGTTTGGAGAGAAATCCCAAAAAAAGGAGAAGGAGGAGAATATGGACGGTTGTGGTTCGGAAAGAGAGGACAATCTGGGAGCTGGTTAGCATCTACTGTTCTGGTCTGTCATTTTCCAATAAAACACACTTCTGTTTAAATCCCACATACTGGTTTTGATGCGTTTTGTCATTGTAAATCATCTATCTGGGTTTATTGATCAGTACGTCATTTCATCCTGCATTTCTGTTGGTTAGTTAGTTGTCATAGGTCCAGCAGCATCACACTGTGAGATGATCACCTAGAATTTCTGACAGAATTTTATGGCAGCTTGTCTTTGGTCACCATGACAACAGCCGTCCTTGAACCTGTCTCACAATGCAACAAAGGAACACCAATTTAGAGCCCAGACCAAAGATATCTCCACTGTTCTCTCACTGTTGGTATCTTTGGTCTAAATCCCACAGAGTGTAGAGGGCTGGAGATTTATAAAAACTAGATGATCCTCGTTTTTAACTGTATTTTTTTTTCACTGTTAACTTACAGTTTTTCTTCTTCTTTTAGTAAAATGACACGAGTTAACCTATAACGCTCCTTCTTGTGTTGCTGGAGGAGATGCTGAAGGTCTCCACAGCGGTCCACGATGGATGTCAGGTTCTCCATCATCCTCTTCCATGGAGTCCAGAGCTGGACCTTCTGAGCCGCTGGCTGAGTCTCCATCAGTAGATCAGTTTATTAATGTGTCTTTAATGAAGAGCTGGATGAAGAACCTTTAAAACCACGTTCCTCCCACAACAGAACCACCAGAACCCTGAGAGTCAACCCGGACATGGACAGTGAGGATCTCTCTGCAGTCAGCTGGACTCAGAGTTCTGATGGCTCTAACCCCTGTAGGTCTGAAGAACCAGCAGCTGGAGGAAGGTTCTGAGGTTCCTACTGCAGAACATCTGTCCAGGATCAGAACCAGCAGCTGGATGAAGGTTCTAAGGTTCCTAAAGAACCAGAAGATAAACTTCTTTGTCTACGTTTGTTCTGATCCTAAATTTTGAGATGTTGAAGCAGCAAACTATTTTCAGTTACAGGATTTAAATCCACAACCAAATGTAGGAGAAGTTGGAGAAAATTTCACTTTAAAACGGTAAAAATGTGGATCAGAGTTTCTCAAAGATCTGGTTTAGTCCAAAGATCTTCAGTTTACAGTCAGAGGAAAGAAACCAGAAGATGTTCACAGTGAAGAACAGAGCTGAGACAGTTTTTATTTTTTAAAATCCTTCAGTTAATTTAACATTTGACTAACGGATGGTTTGTTCTGAGTTTATTGAGATAAATGATGTTTTATTAGTTTGTCTTTTTTTCATTGATTCCTTCAGAAGTTTTGTCTTTTCTGCTTTTCTTCTGGGAAACAATTTTCCTTGGCAACTGTAAACCATATAGATAGATAGATAGATAGATAGATAGATAGATAGATAGATAGATAGATAGATAGATAGATAGATAGATAGATAGATAGATAGATAGATAGATAGATAAACTATAGATCGATAGATAAACTATAGATCGATAAACAGACTATAGATAGATAGATAGATAGATAGATGTCCTCCTTCGATCAGCTGATCAGACGTTCATCAAACATCTCACCACAAACAGCAGCTTTTGAAAAAGTCATCTTTATTTCTATCAAAGAATGAACCACTGAACATTTGATGTTTTTGTTCTCCTTGTTTTCATTTTTATACAAAATTCACAGTTTAAGTGACGAAAAAAGAAAAGACACCATAAATAGTTCGATTTAAAAACAGAACATAACAAAGAACCGACATCGGACAGAGACACACTGAGCATGTGCAAAAACATCTGGACAACGACGTGCAGCACAAACATCTGGAGAAGGTTGTGAGGAACCAGAGTTCAGCTGCTCTGTGAGGAACACAGAATCTTCCACCTGCTTTATTTCTTCTCTAAAGTATAAAACAGAAACTTATGATGAAACTAAACCATTCTGTCAACATTAGAAGAATTTTTCTTGTTATGAACTGCAGTAAAACTGGATCGTTTGGTTCCACAGGATGAAACGTTTTGACCATAAAAACGGGAATTCAGATTTATTCAACTTTAAAAATAAAAGTGCAGCATTTGAAACCTTTGACTTTAAAAACAACCAGAGTTTAGTTTCACAGAAAAAACCTAAAAATGACCAAAACTCTTGCATCGAATTGAACCCAAACTTCTGTTTTCTCGTTGTCTGTGTTTTTGGTGAAAAAGAACAAAAACCTTCAGTTATTTTTCTCTGAAATATGATTCAACAGAAGCCCTGCGACAGACTGGTGACCTGTCTAGGGTGTCCCCTGCCTTCACCTGAGTCAGCTGGGATAGACTCCAGCCCCCCCATGACCCTAGTGAGGATCAAGCAGTGTATAGATAATGGATGGATGGATGGATGATTCAACAGAAACCTGACATGGATTCTGTAACTTTAACCTTCTGAGACCTTCACAGCATGAAGCTTCAGTGTTTCACAGGAAGTAGAATGTGTTTTTGGCGGAACTGTTCTCAAACCAGTTAACAGGAATAGGATGTTACCTCACAGGGAGCACTCACTTCACAGCTCCGGACCAACCAGCCGGGTGGAGTTTGTTCTGTTTTTAGCTCCGCTCAAAGACAAATATCTCAGCTAACATTCAGAAGATGAAGATTCAACAGATATCAGGGATTCTAAAAAACCATTTGGAATTAATGACAAATAATATAAACTATCTTTGTTTTCTTAATCCAGATTTAATACTGATTTAATCCAGATTTAATCCTGACTTAATCCCAATTTAATTCAGATTTAATCCAGATTTAATCCTGACTGTATCTTGATTTAATCCAGATTTAATCCTGACTTAATCCCAATTTAATTCAGATTTAATCCAGATTTAATCCTGACTGTATCTTGATTTAATCCAGATTTAATCCAGATTTAATCCTGACTTAATCCTGACTTAATCCTGATTTAATCCTGATTTAACCTGGACTTTATCCTGATTTAATCCTGACTTAATCCCAATTTAATCCAGATTTAATCCTGATTTAATCCTGATTTAATCCTGACTTTATCCTGATTTAATCCTGATTTAATCCCATTTTAATCCAGACTTCATCCTGATTTAATCCTGATTTAACCCTGATTTAATCCAGATTTAATCCTGATTTGATCCAGGTTTAATCCTGATTTAGTTCTGATTTAATCCTGACTGTGAGTTCAGTTCTTCCTCTCAGTCAGTCAACGTTTAACACTGAACTGATGCTTTTTACTTGTTGTCGGTAAATAAAGAATCTAAAAGTCCAAGCAGCAGTTTCTGGGCTTATTTTTCTGCTCCCACCTCCTCATCCTGTATATGTTTTTCTATCTCCATGTTTCCTCTCTACTCTGCTCATCACCTGTAGATGTTTCTCCATGCTGAATGGATCTCCAACCTGCTCCTCTGTTCTCTGTTTCTGCTGAGTTTATTTCAGTCTCTCTGAGGAAACACTGCCTGCCGTTCAACCTGAAACTCTACTTTGTTTTTGGAGAATTTTAAAAAAATACATGAAAAAGAAACCGGTTTTGATGAAAGATTTTAGCTCAGATTTGATGATTTTTGGTGTTTTCCTCTTATTCTAACGTGATCGCATCACTGACCAATAAGGAGCACAGTAACCATGGCAACAGTAAAGGTGATCTACACTGGTTTGTTTTCTGTCAGTCCTGGCTCCGCCCTCACAGTGACATCACAGGAGCTGTGATTGATCAAGGACTGAGGTGTCTGAGCTCTAACCATGATTGGTTGTTGAAGCCTCATCAAGGGACTAATAAAACCTGGCTGGTAAACAGCTCCATTTGCTTAGCATGAGGCTAAACGCTGTGTTAGCTTAGCATGATGCTAAATTCTTCATTAGCTTAGCATGATGTAAAACACTCTGTTAACTTAGTGTGATGCTAACCATTCTGTTAGCTTAGCAAGATGCTAAACACTCTGTTCGCTTAGCACCATGCTAAATGCTCTGTTAGCTTAGCATCATGCTAAACGCTCCGTTAGCTTAGCATGATGTTAATGTGCTGCTGGACCTCCAGGCCTGATGTTCTGCTGGTGGTGGAGATGAAGGCACTCAATCAGTGTGAGTCTGTGCACAGTACAAGTGGAGTTGTGTAGCGGTGCCCCCTGCAGGCAGGACAGTATCACTATGATCCCTTCAGTCCAGTAGGCAGTTCCTCTGGTTCCTGCGGTTCCTCCGGTTCCTCGGGTCCTTTCTACTGTAGCTTCTCCTCATTGTTGTTGTTCAGGAGGTTCAGGTTTATCTCCAGACCTTCCTTCCTCAGAGCTCGGGGCTTCAGCTTCTTCTTGACGAAGAGCCGCTGCAGCAGCCAGCTGCTGAGGCTGAAGGGGCAGTAGGAGTGGATGAAGTACATGAGGCCCACGCCCGGCCCCGCGTAGTACCGGGGCCGGGGCTGGGGAGCCAGCAGGGCCTGGACGATGGCCTGGACCACGGGGCTGAGGTCGGTGCTGGCCTGGCTGGCGTAGCTGTGGAACAGGTCCTTGATCTCGGTCACGTAGTCCTCCCCGTACTCGTCCAGCAGCGCTGGAGACAGACTCTGTAGCAGCTGCTTGTGCTGCTGGTCCCAGTAGGCCCGGTTACTGGAGCGACCTGGAGGCGGAGACAGCGTTACCACGGCAACCGCATCACTAGAGACGCATCACACCTGCTCAGGTACAGAGAGGGCATTACCATGGCAACCGCATCACTAGCACACCCACTTTCGATCATTTAAACACCAGAAATGGATCTTCAGGATCTGGGACCTTTAGAGGAACACGTCTCATGAGAACCTGTTTCTACTGATCAGATTTAGTATCAGTGACTCTGAACTGATCCTTGGTCTGTTGGTTGGATAGACTGTGTTTAGAACTGGGCTGCGTGGTTCTGATGGTTTTACTGGTTTTGTGGTGAAGCTGCATAAAAACTCTGATGTTGGTTTAATCAGATGGATCCAGGAGGTTCTGGAAAACATCTAAATATTTATAGGAAGCAGAAAGAAAGACATTTCCATAGATAGGCTGGAGTCTAAGTGGAGTTTAACTGGAGTTTAACTGGAGTCTAACTGGAGTTTAACTGGAGTCTAATTGGAGTATAACTGGAGTTTAACTGGAGTCTAACTGGAGTTTAACTGGAGTTTAACTGGAGTCTAACTGAAGTTTAACTCTGGTTTAACTGTTCTGATAGCAGCTGTGAAGTTTGTTTCAGGACAATACAGGCTATACTTCTGGTTATATTTCTGGTACATTTCTGGTTTTATTTCTGGTTTTATTTCAGATTTTATTCCTGGTATATTCCAGGAGTTTCCAGCAGCCAGCAGGTGGTGCTGCAGCAGCTGAACTGACCGGACCACAGCTGTGATTCTGACAGCTTCATTCTGTTTCCGGCTGAAGTTGACGGATCGGCTGGACGTCGGCCAGAAGCAGTAAAAGCAGGATTAGAAGCAGCGACAGACCTGTTCCTGCAGGATTAGAGTGTAAACAGAGGATAAAGTGTACTGACGGCAGCCAATTAGATGCCTGAAGTCTGTTTGTTCTGTTTCTGCTCATTTCTGGTCTTTAGATGTCAAAGTGCTGCTTCTGTCTGATCGGTGAGGAGAGAGAGGAATGAAGCAGCGACAAATAAAGAAAACTAAACTACCATCCAATGAAAATACTGTAGTTTTATATCATTAAAGAACAGTTTATTTTATAACTAGCTGGTTTAATAAAGAATGTCCCAAATGTTCAACAAAAATCTATCAAATCACCAAACAACAGAAAACAATATCCATTAATTAGAATGTGAAAAGGAAGTGCTGAAAAATTCTAGTAAAATGTTCCAGAAACGTTTTAAAACTCTGAATATTTTAACTTCGGTTTTCCTCCGAAGGAAACGATGAGAATCTGATCTGACAGTTAAACAAACCGAACACTAGAAGTTAGACAGAACCTCTAACACTGCAGGAGGAGAACCTCTGACTGTAGGAGAACCTCTAACTGCAGGAGGAGAACGTCTAACTGCAGGAGAACCTCTAACTGCAGGAGGAGAACGTCTAACTGCAGGAGAACGTCTAACTGCAGGAGAACCTCTAACTGCAGGAGCAGAACCTCTGACTGCAGGAGAACCTCTAACTGCAGATGCAGAACCTCTAACGTTGCAGGAATGTTCTCCTGCCAATGTTTACATCTATCTGAAGCATGAATGCAGTACTTCCACTGGTACTGCAATAGCTCAGGTCAGTACAGCAGTATTTCAGTAAAGTACAGCAGTATTTCACTAAAGTGCTGCAGTATTTCAATGCAGTACTGCAATATTTCAGGTCAGTACTGCAGTATTTCAGTGCAGCACTGCAATATTTCAGGTCAGTACTGCTGTATTTCAGTGCAGGACTGCAATATTTCAGGTCAGTACTGCTGTATTTCAGTGCAGTACTGCAATATTTCAGGTCAGTACTGCTGTATTTCAGTGCAGCACTGCAATATTTCAGGTCAGTACTGCTGTATTTCAGTGCAGCACTGCAATATTTCAGGTCAGTACTGCTGTATTTCAGTGCAGTACTGCAATATTTCAGGTCAGTACTGCAGTATTTCAGTGCAGCACTGCAATATTTCAGGTCAGTACTGCTGTATTTCAGTGCAGTACTGCAATATTTCAGGTCAGTACTGCAGTATTTCAGTGCAGCACTGCAATATTTCAGGTCAGTACTGCTGTATTTCAGTGCAGTACTGCAATATTTCAGGTCAGTACTGCTGTATTTCAGTGCGGTACTGCAGTATTCCAGGTCAGCAAATCATCTAAACCCTGTCTGATCATTTGCTTCTGTCATCATTTGCCGGCTGAATCCTCATTTAAACCCAAACACACTAAACGCTGCTTCACTCTGTCGGCCAATAGGACGGCTGGGAGACACTCTTCGTCCAATCATGTCCCTCCGTCCCCGAGGAGCACCAGTCAGCAGTTTGTGTGGGAAAACAGATGTTTGTCCACATCTGGTCCTGGTTCTGGGAGGTTCTCCTCAGCAGGAGGTAAACCGCAGGAAAGTAGACCCAGAGAACCAGAACCAGGACCGGAACCAGGACCAGGACCAGAACCAAGACCAGGACCAGAATCAAGACCGGGACCGGGACCAGAAACAAGATCAGGACCAGAACCAGGACCAGGACCAGAACCAAGACCAGAACCAGGATCAGAACCAGAACCAGAACCAGGACTAGGACCAGAACCAAAACCAGAACCAGAACCAGGACCAGGACCAAGACCAGGACTAGGACCATGACCAGGACCAGAACCAGAACCAGAACAAGAACCAGTTTATCATAAAATCACTAGTTTATATATAGCTTTCAGTTTATATTAGTTTATATTTAGTCGTCTACTCACTTGTCCTTATTTTAGAGAAAATCTTTTTTTCAGTGAAGATAACATTAAATGAATGATAAATCCAGTCTACACATTGTTAATGTGGTAAATGACTATTGTAGCTGGAAACAGCTGATTTTTAATGGAATATCTCCATAGGGGTACAGAGGAACATTTCCAGCAACCATCACTCCTGTGTTCTAATGCTACATTGTGTTAGCTAATGGTGTTGAAAGGCTCATTGATGATTAGAAAACCCTTGTGCAGTTATGTTAGTACATGGATAAAAGTGGGAGTTTACCTGCATGACCCTAAACCTCTGAATGGTGGTGTAGATATGTAGACTGTAGATTCTTGGTAAACTTCAGGAACTTTACTACTGAACTTTACCAAGAATCTACAGTCAGATACAGTCTGTACCAGCATCAGAGCTAGTGGCGGGTCAGAACCGGGTTCTGCTGGTACCTGTCCGGTAGGAGGACGGCAGGATGGTGGACACCTGGACCCCCCATGGCTCCAGCTCGTGTCTCAGGGTGTTGGTGAAGAGGTTCAGAGCAGCTTTGGAGGCTCCGTATGCCGCCAAACAGGGGAACGGCTGATCACCTGGAACACAGGTGAGAGGGTCATGACATCACTCACAGACCGACCAATCAGCTCCCTGCTTCTCAACGCAGGAAGAACCAGAGGAAGGAACGAGTCCAGACTTTATGTTCTGGAGCTTTTTCAAAATTACCAGAACATTTCACATGTTTGTAAATTAATATTCAAAGAAGCTGAACTTTTCTTCTGGACTGACTCTAACACATCTCAGTACTCTTCTCCTTCAGGATGTTCTGGGTCCTCAGAGCTGCAGGACTTCACATTAAAACAGATCTTCTCAGAGAAACTAAACAGAACCAGAGATTCATAAGCCGTGTGTCCACTAGATGCAATTTTCCTGCATGGCAACACACCGCATCTGAAAATCGCACGGATGGTGGGCAGTGACTAGGACCACAATATGGTCACATGACAGCGCTGGACCAACAGCTGGTCACTATGTGGTCACATGACCAAGCTTTCAGCTGGACGGTCCAGCAGATGAGTCGGATAAACACAGCGGCTCGGCTGCAAATTTTGTCTATTATTACAAAAACACTTCAGCAAAAAGTATTTCTGAAAGCATTTGAGGCGAGAAATAATCTACAGCAGCTGAATCTGTCCTGGTTTTATGTCACCGACGCCTAGTTTAGAAGTTTGAGGACAGTTTTACGACACGTGGAATCTCCGCATCCAATTTGCATAAAGTAGAAGTCAGTCTACTTTATGTAAATGAGCTGCAGCCCGCTCCAGGTAAACACACCTGATCACAGCTGGAAACGCATGCCGCATGCCGCATGCCGCATGCCGCATGCCGCATGCCGCATGCCGCATGCCGCATGCCGCATGCCGCATGCCGCATGCCGCATGCCGCATGCCGCATGCCGCATGCTGGTCTGGTTGCGGTGTGTTCATCGATGCGGCGTGCGGGAAAATTGTGTGCAGTGGACACGCAGCTTGAGAGAAAATTTTTTTTAATCTGCTGAAGATGTTGAACTTTAAACCCTGGATTTGTTCCCGTTTAGTCCGACCAGACAGATTCTCTCTGGAGGTTTACTGCTTCTGTTTTAACTCTCTGACCAGCTGCTGTAGCGCCCCCTGCTGGTTCCTTTAGATCACCAGATGACTCACCTGCAGGGCTGGAGATGTTTACGATGCGTCCCTTGTTGTGTCTCAGCAGTGGCAGGAAGCTCTTGGTGACGCTCAGAGTCCCGAAGAAGTTCACCTCCATGCAGCCGCGGAAGTTTGACATCAGAGAGAGTTCAGCGTCCCCGAAGTTCACACAGACTCCAGCGTTGTTTACCAGACCCCACAGACCTGCAGCATAAACACAAACAACATAAACATAAACAACATAAACAACAAAACAAGACAGACTCCAGCGTAGTTTACCAGACCCCACAGACCTGCAGCATAAACACAAACAACACAAACATAAACAACATAAACTACAAAACAAGACAGACTCCAGCGTTGTTTACTAGACCCCACAGACCTGCAGCATAAACACAAACAACACAAACATAAACAACATAAATAACAAAACAAGACAGACTCCAGCGTTGTTTACCAGACCCCACAGACCTGCAGCATAAACACAAACAACACAAACATAAACAACATAAACAACAAAACAAGACAGACTCCAGCGTTGTTTACCAGACCCCACAGACCTGCAGCATAAACACAAACACAAACAACATAAACAACATAAATAACAAAACAAGACAGACTCCAGCGTTGTTTACCAGACCCCACAGACCTGCTGCATAAACACAAACAACACAAACATAAACAACATAAACAACAAAACAAGACAGACTCCAGCATTGTTTACCAGACCCCACAGACCTGCAGCATAAACACAAACATAAACAACATAAACAACAAAACAAGACAGACTCCAGCATTGTTTACCAGACCCCACAGACCTGCAGCATAAACACAAACAACACAAACATAAACAACAAAACAAGACAGACTCCAGCGTTGTTTACCAGACCCCACAGACCTGCAACATAAACACAAACAACATAAACATAAACATAAACAACATAAACAACAAAACAAGACAGACTCCAGCGTTGTTTACCAGACCCCACAGACCTGCAGCATAAACACAAACAACATAAACATAAACATAAACAACATAAACAACAAAACAAGACAGACTCCAGCGTTGTTTACCAGACCCCACAGACCTGCAGCATAAACACAAACAACACAAACATAAACAACATAAACAACAAAACAAGACAGACTCCAGCATTGTTTACCAGACCCCACAGACCTGCAGCATAAACACAAACAACACAAACATAAACAACATAAACAACAAAACAAGACAGACTCCAGCGTTGTTTACCAGACCCCACAGACCTGCAGCATAAACACAAACATAAACAACATAAACAACAAAACAAGACAGACTCCAGCGTTGTTTACCAGACCCCACAGACCTGCAGCATAAACACAAACAACACAAACATAAACAACATAAACAACAAAACAAGACAGACTCCAGCGTTGTTTACCAGACCCCACAGACCTGCAGCATAAACACAAACAACATAAACATAAACATAAACAACATAAACAACAAAACAAGACAGACTCCAGCGTTGTTTACCAGACCCCACAGACCTGCAGCATAAACACAAACAACATAAACATAAACAACATAAACAACAAAACAAGACAGACTCCAGCATTGTTTACAGACCCCACAGACCTGCAGCATAAACACAAACAACACAAACATAAAGAACATAACACAACATAAACACCACAGACAGACCAGTTGGTGTTTCAGAGAAACGTCTGATCAGATCTGAAGGATTCACAGATTCATGATGTTTGTCTGAATAATGTTGGTTAGAATAACGTTATTTTAATGTTCGAGTTAGTCCAGCTGTAAATGTTCTGACTGTAAATAATGACTTTATTTATGGTTTATGGTTCTCCTGGTTCAGTGAACATGAAGTTGAGAGTTTCTGCTTTGGTTTGTTTGGTTTCAGATGTTTCTGTTTCACTCCAGGTTTCTCTGAGGTCCAACCAGAAGGTTCAGTGCCTGCAGTTGGATGGATTATATGTACTGTATAGACTAATTATATATACTATAAATACTATATATATACTGCATATACTGTAGTACATATTTAGCTGTTCTCCAGTGGTGTCTGATGTGAATCTGGGTTCTCCTGTATCTCCAGCTGGACGTTCTGTTCCTCCTAACAGCTGCAGGTTATCATACAGTAAAGTCTGTGAAACAACCTTTGTCGTCATGGTGACCAGAGGAAGGTCTGTGGTTGCCATGGTTACCAGGTCACTGTTGGGTTTCTTTGGACCATTCTGGATTGATTCTGAGAAGAGTTGAAGAAGTTCTGAGTCCTTCAGGAGAGTTTTGGTCTTTTTTCACGTGGTTCTGGTCCTTTTTCTGCTGATGTTCCTCAGATGTTCCTCAGATGATCTCAGATGATCTCAGATGATTTGACATGTTTCTGGACTTCAGGAGAGCTGGAGTGTTGCAGGAGCTCTGGGAGCAGAGCAGCTCTGCACAAGGACAAATTTCAGACTTAATCGGAGCCTGACCCAGAATCCAGCCGTTGTTTCGGAGCTTGTTTGGGTCTGATGACAGGTAACCATGGAAACAACATGCAGACACCTCAGCGACCCGCCCAGGTGACTTCCTGTTTGACTTTGCATTGGTTACTTAACAGAGATGAACTCTGAAACAGGAAGTTCATCAGTCTGACCCGTTAAACATCTACAGGTTCATCTCAGCACCAGAAGATCCTCCAGGAAAACAGATTTAACTGGCTGTAGGCAGATTATCTACAAATAATTATCTACAAACATCTATCAGCCAGAAACACACAGAAAGGTCACATGTTCAAGTTTAAAACAGAGTAAGGATGAGGAAAGTTCAGCTTCAAATCCAAACCACTTTACTCCATGTCTGATCTAGAATCAGCAGATTCTGCAAAAAATGAAATGTTCTGGGAGAGACTGAGAGGAAAACCAATAAATAAACGCAGCAGAAAGAGAGAACAGAGGAGCAGGTTGTTGGAGATCCATCCAGCATGGAGGAACATCTACTGATGATGAGCAGAGTAGAGAGGAAACATGGAGACAGAAAAACATCTACAGGATGAAGAGATGAAACCACCACAAAGAGATAACAAAACAACAGAAATAAGACACAAAAATTACAAAATCAAAGCTCAAACCAACAGAAAAAAGATGAAACTGTCCCAAAAATGTATGAAATGACCAAATGAGACACAAAACAGCAAAAAATAAGAAAATTCAAGAAAAGATGAAGCAGAACTATCATAGAGAAACATAAAAAGTCACGAAACGAGTCTCATAAGAAAAACAAACACAAAAAGAGAAAAATAAGATGAAAAAGGAGACAAAAAGTGACAAGAAGAGCCCTGAAGAGACACAACAACACAAACAAGACTGGAGACAGTTCAACATCTCCAGGTTTCTAGAAACGTCTTCCAGAACCTCCAGCTGGTTTCTCCTGAAGCTCCTACCATCTCCAGGACCTGGATGACTGAGAACCTCCACAGAAGGATGAGGAGACAACATTAGTTCAGAGTTTAACATCTGAGGAGACATGATGGTTCCTGGTTGGTTCCTGGTTGGTTCCTGGTCACAGTTTGTACAATAAATAAAGATTTTATTCTTTTTTCTGAGTAAATACTTGTCAGGAAAAGCAGCAGTACTATTTTAGGACTTTTATTTTGTGATGAAATATTGTGAATAAATATATTTTTGCGAGTGAGATGGACTGGGAGTCATTCTGAGACATCATCTTCTTCATTCTGGTTCCTCAGAGCTACAGGACTTTAGATTAAAGGTGATCCGCAGTGAAGAAAAATCTGGTCTTATTTTTAATTTTTCATTCACTTTGGACAAAATTTGAGTCATTTTCAGTAAATTTGGACTCATTTCAGACAACTTCTAAGTAACTGTGGACAAGTTTTAGATCATTTTGGACAGAATCAGTCAGTCTGGACACATTTTGAGGAAACTTTACACAATTTGGGAAACATTTGGACTAATTTTGTAAAATAAATAATCAAAGAAAGGTTTATTTTTTTCTGATTTCCAGACATATCTGAGTTCAATTCAATTCAATTTTATTTATATAGCGCCAATTACAGTGAAATTGTCTCGAGACGCTTTACAGAACCCATATGCCTGAACCCCCAGAGCAGCCCTAAGGAGACAGTGGCAGGAAAACACCCTTTAACAGGGAAAAAAACCTCGAGCAGAACCCGGTTCTTTATGTTCTCTCCTGAGTTCTCTCTCCTTCTTCATGATGTTCTGGTTCCTCAGAGCTGCAGGACTTTAGATTAAAGATGATCCTCAGTGAGTTAAAATGAACAGGAGCTTCTGTTCGGAGACTCAGTAAACGTGGATCTGCTCCTTTCAGTGTGGCCCGGTTCTGCCGGTTCTGTGGTTCTATAGCTCTGTGGTTCTGTGGTGCTGTGGTTCTATGGTTCTACAGTTCTGCGGTTCTGTAGTTTCGTGGTTCCGTGGTTTTGTGGTTCTGTCGGTTCTGCCGGTTCTGTGGTTCTATAGCTCTGTGGTTCTGTGGTTCTGTAGTTCTGTAGTTCTGCCGGTTCCGTGCAGGAATGTTCTATGCCGGCTCCAGCAGCCTTGTAGGAATCACTGGGACAGAGTGTGATGAACAACAGAGGGAGCAGCTGACACATCAGAGGCTCCTGATTGGCTCAGAGCTGCTCCAGTGTGGAGCTCTGAGCTCCAGGAGATCTTCACCGGGTTCTGCTGTCCATCCATCCAGACGTCACTTTAAGAAGCCATTTACCCTCAAAGTTTAGACAGAATGTTTCAATCTCCTGATCTCCAGCAGGTTCTGGATCATTTTAACTCACTGAGGTCCATGTTTCATCTGAAGTCCTGCAGCTCTGAGGAACCAGAACATCATGAAGGACAGAGAACTCAGAGATGTCTTCTGGTAGTAGAATGATGGAAACCAGAACAAAGAAGAATCTCTTTGATTATTTAATTTAGAAAAACATAAAACCTGAACCTCCATGTCTCCTCAGATGGTAACCCTTTGATGCATAACATGGGTCAAAAATGGCCCAAATCCAATGGAAAATGGGTATCTCCTGATGTGGTCTACGCATCAAAGGGTTAAACTCTGAACTAATGTCATCTCCTCATCCTTCTGTGGAGGTTCTCAGTCATCCAGGTCTTGGAGATGGTAGGAGCTTCAGGAGAAACTAGCTGGAGGTTCTGGAAGACGTTTCTAGAAACCTGGAGATGTTGAACTGTCTCCAGGCTTGTTTGTGTTGTTGTGTCTCTTCAGGGCTCTTCTTGTCGCTTTTTGTCTCCTTTTTCATCTTATTTTTCTCTTTTTGTGTTTCGTTTTTCTTATGAGACTCGTTTCGTGACTTTTTATGTTTCTCTATGATAGTTCTGCTTCATCTTTGTCTTGAATTTTCTTATTTTTTGCTGTTTTGTGTCTCATTTGGTCATTTCATACATTTTTGGGACAGTTTCATCTCTTTTCTGTTGGTTTGCGCTTTGATTTTGTAATTTTTGTGTCTTATTTCTGTTGTTTTCTTATCTCTGTGGTGGTTTCATCTCCTCATCCTGTAGATGTTTTTCTGTCTCCATGTTTCCTCTCTACTCTGCTCATCATCAGTAGATGTTCCTCCATGCTGGATGGATCTCCAACAACCTGCTCCTCTGTTCTCTCTTTCTGCTGCATTAGAAAAAGGTTCTGCTCCTTGTTGAGGTGTTTTATTGAGACGTTGGAGGAACCAGATGAACTCTGAGGAGTTTAAAGTCAGAACTCTGGTTCTCCTGATGGAACAGAACAGAACAGTGATTGTTGTGTCTGATGAATGATTCTGCTCTCAGAATCTCCTGACCTCTGGATGTTTTCCTTCTGCTGGGAGTTCCTCGTACGTTCCCCTCCAGCCCTCCACTCTGTCCTCAGTTTAACCCTCAATAAGTGCAAACATCTGGAAGACATCAGCCCTCACACTGCTCCTCCAGAGTCAACATGTCAGGATGAAGAAAAGCTGCTGTTCTAACGTTCTCAGCCAGAGTTCATTAGTGGCAGCATGATGGAGGGTCTCCTGGGGATGGAGAGGAGGTCACCAGAACATCTTAAAGCAGTGGTGGAGATGGAGGTCATCAGTCAGAACCAGAACATGGAGGTGAATTTCAGACTGCAGACAGATAAAAACAAACCTGAACCCCAACAAAGTTCCACAACGGAACTACCAATGGAACAACCAGTACCTGTGTGACCTGTCAGATTCCAGTCCTCCCAGTGTATCCTTCTCTTTCCCTCCCAGTGCTTCCAGCCTGCCTCTCCATCGTCTCATTTCTCAGTTCTGGTGTCATTTTAATGTTCTTTGGTTTGTGTTTATTTTCATTTTGCTGTTTTTTTTTTTTTTAAATGAAAACCATTAAAAATGTGATGATTTGTTTTTAAAGTTTCCTGATTCTGATCTAGAAAACCAACAACCTGCTGTCTGATTCCGTTACCCAGCATGCACCCTGTCTGACTCTGTTACCCAGCATGCACCTCTCCATCCACCAGATTTCCTGGTTTTCAGCAGCAGCTTCTCTTTTCCAACGTCAGCGGAAAGTTCTTCCTTCATTCAACAGGTTCAGTGTTTCAGACCTTCTGTAGCCTAGCCTAGCCTAGCTTATCTTAGCTTAGTCTAGCCTAGCCTAGCTTAGCATAAAGTGCTGAGGTGAGTGTCTACCTTGGAGGCCCAGCTTGACCTAGCCTAGCCTAGCCCAGCCTAGCCTAGCAAAGAGTGCTGAGGTGAGTGTCTACCTTGGAGGCCCAGCTTGGCCTTGGTGTCCAGCAGCGCCTGGTGGACCTGCTGAGGCTGGGTGATGTCCACCTGGAGGAGGGTGAGTCTGGAGGAGCAGGTCCTCTGCAGGTCTCTGGCTCCATCTCCGGTCAGATCCAGAACGGTGGCGAAAACCTCGAAGCCCAGGGAGTCCAGATGCTTCGCCGTCGCTTTGCCGAAACCAGAGTCGCATCCTGCAGAGACACGGTTAGATCTTTTAGAGAAGGTCCTCCTCAGTGGAGACCTGGAGCTGCTCAGACCAGCTCCAGCTAAACCAGGTTCTTCTAAAGTTCTAAAGGAACAGCCAGAGATGTTTGGTCTCAGTGTTTATTATGGGATGGCTGCATTAAATCACTTTAAATCAGGTTCAACAGTTTCTTCAACCTTCAGCTTTTTCATGGATCAACAGTCTGAAAGTTCTCAGAGGTTCTAGACGAGGAGCAGCAGCTGGATAGACCGGATCCACTGTAAGGTTCTGGTCCGTCATGACCAGAACCTTACAGTGGATCCTGGTCAAGGACCGACTTTATGATCCATTTAAATCCTCGGAAAAACTGGATGGTTTAGTCCAAACAACTTGCACCTCAGAACCAGGACCAGAACCAGAACCAGAGCAGAACCAGGACCGGAACCACAACCGGGACCAGAACCAGAGCAGAACCAGAACCGGGACCAGAGCAAGAGCCAGAACCAGGACCAGAACTAGGATCGGAACCAGAACCAGAGCAGAACCAGGACCAGAAACAGAAACAGAACTAGGACCAGAACCAGAACCAGAGCAGAGCCAGAACCAAGACCAGAACCAGAGCAGAACCAGAACCAGAACCAGAGCAGAACCAGAACCAGGACCAGAACTAGGACCAGAACCAGAACCAGAGCAGAACCAGAACCAGAACCAGAACCAGAACCAGAGCAGAACCAGAACCAGGACCAGAACTAGGACCAGAACCAGAACCAGAGCAGAACCAGAACCAGGATGAGAACCAGAGCAGAGCCAGAACAGAACCAGAAAAAAAACAGGACTAGGACCAGAACCAGAGCAGAATCAGAACCAGGACCAGAACCAGAGCAGAACCAGAACCAGAGCAGAACATGAACCAGGACCAGAGCAAGAGCAAAAACCAGGACCAGGAACAGAACCAGAACTAGGATCAGAACCAGAACCAAGACCAGAACCAGAACCAGGGCAGAGCCAGAACCAGAATCAGAACCAGAACCAGGACAAGGACCAGAACCAGAGCAGAGCCAGAACGAGAACCAGAACCAGAGCAGAACCAGAACCAGAACAAAACCAGGACTAGAACCAGAATCAGAACCAGAGCAGAACCAGAACCAGAACAAAACCAGGACCAGAACCAGAACCAGAGCAGAACCAGGACCAGAACCAGAGCAGAACCAGAACCAGAACAAAACCAGGACTAGGACCAGAACCAAAACCAGAGCAGAACCAGAATCAGAGCAGAACCAGAACCAGAACAGAACCAGAACCAGAACCAGAGCAAGAGCAAAAACCTGGACCAGAACCAGAACTAGAACTAGGATCAGAACCAGAACCAGAGCAGAACCAGAATCAGAGCAGAACCAGGACCAGAACCACAACCAGGACCATAACCATAACCAGGACCAGAACCAGAGCAGAACCAGAACCGGGACCAGAGCAAGAGCCAGAACCAGTACCAGAAACAGAACTAGGATCAGAACCAGAACCAGAGCAGAACCAGGACCAGAAACAGAACTAGGATCAGAACCAGAACCAGAGCAGAACCAGGACCAGAAACAGAAACAGAACTAGGACCAGAACCAGAACCAGAGCAGAGCCAGAACCAGGACCAGAACCAGAGCAGAACCAGAACCAGAGCAGAACCAGAACCAGGACCAGAACTAGGACCAGAACCAGAACCAGAGCAGAACCAGAACCAGGATGAGAACCAGAGCAGAGCCAGAACAGAACCAGAACAAAACCAGGACTAGGACCGGAACCAGAGCAGAACCAGAACCAGGACCAGAACCAGAGCAGAACCAGAACCAGAGCAGAACATGAACCAGGACCAGAGCAAGTGCAAAAACCAGGTCCAGGACCAGAACCAGAACCAGAACTAGGATCAGAACCAGAACCAAGACCAGAACCAGGGCAGAGCCAGAACCAGAACCAGAATCAAAACCAGAACCAGGACAAGGACCAGAACCAGAGCAGAGCCAGAATGAGAACCAGAACCAGAGCAGAACCAGAACCAGAACAAAACCAGGACCAGAACCAGAACAGAAGCAGGACCAGAACCAGAGCAGAAGCAGAACCAGAGTAGAACCAGAACCAGAACAAAACCAGGGTTAGGACCAGAACCAGAGCAGAACCAGAATCAGAGCAGAACCAGAACCAGAACCAGAACAGAACCAGAACCAGAGCAAGAGCAAGAGCAAAAACCTGGACCAGAACCAGAACTAGGATCAGGACCAGAACCAGAGCAGAGCCAGAACCAGAACCAGAACCAGAACCAGAACCAGAACAAAACCAGGACCAGAACCAGGACCAGAACCAGAGCAGAACCAGAACCAGAACCAGAACCAGAACAAAACCAGGACCAGAACCAGAACCAGAGCAGAACCAGGACCAGAGCAGAAGCTGAACCAGAGCAGAACCAGAACCAGAACAAAACCAGGACTAGGACCAGAACCGGAACCAGAGCAGAACCAGAATCAGAGCAGAACCAGGACCAGAACCAGAACAGAACCAGAACCAGAGCAAGAGCAAAAACCAGGACCAGAACCAGAACTAGGATCAGGACCAGAACCAGAGCAGAGCCAGAGCCAGAACCAGAACAAGAACCAAAACCAGGACCAGAACCAGGACCAGAACCAGAGCAGAACCAGAACCAGAACAAAACCAGGACTAGGACCAGAACCAGAACCAGAGCAGAACCAGGACCAGAATCAGAACCAGAGCAGAACCAGAACCAGGACCAGAGCAAGAGCAAAAACCAGGACCAGGACCAGAACTAAGATCAGAACCAGAGCCAGAACCAGGACCAGGATCAGAACCAGAGCAGAACCAGGACCAGCACAAGAGCAAAAACCAGGACCAGGACCGGAACCAGAACCAGAACTAGGATCAGAACCAGAACCAGGACCAGGATCAGAACCAGAGCAGAGCCAGAACGAGAACCAGAACCAGAACAAAACCAGAATCAGGACCAGAACCAGAACCAGAGCAGAACCAGAACCAGAACCAGAACAGGACCAGGACCAGAACCAGAGCAGAACCAGAACAAGAACCAGGATCAGAGCAAGAGCCAGAACCAGGACCAGGATCAGAACTAGGATCAGAACCAGAACCAGAACCAGAACCAGAGCCAGAACCAGGACCAGGACCAGGACCAGAGCAGAGCCAGAGCCAGAACTAGGACCAGAACCAGAACCAGAGTAAGAGCAAAAACCAGGACCAGGACCAGAACCAGAACTAAGATCAGAACCAGAACCAGAGCAGAGCCAGAACCAGGACCAGGATCAGAACCAGAGCAGAACCAGAACCAGAACAAAACCAGGACTAGAACCAGAATCAGGACCAGAACCAGAACCAGAGCAGAAACAGAACCAGAACAAAACCAGGACCAGGACCAGAACCAGAACCAGAACCAGAGCAGAACCAGAATCAGAACCAGAACCAGAACCAGGACCAGAGCCAGGACCAGAACAAGGACTAGGACCAGAACCAGAACAAGAGCTGCAGGTCAGACCTGATCTGACCATCCTGTGTCCTGTGGACCTCCTGTTTTCCCAGAAGTCTGGTTCTCCGGCCCGGTTCTGGCTGTTCTGTTCTCTGTGAGAAGCTGCTGACTGCTTCCCTGCATGTCCTTGGAGGACGTCCAGAGTCCGTCTGAGAGGACATAAATCTACAGCTCTGAAACAAACACCTGATTCACACGTGCACACGCTCCGTGCACATGCTCCATGCACCTGCCAGCAGCTCCTCCACCAGAACACCAACCTTCTCCTCTGAAGACCAGCTGGAAGCAGCAGCAGATAACTCCACTCACTAAACTCTGGATCTTCAGGAAAGTTTAGAGGAGAAAATAATAAAATGATCCGAAAACCAGAACCAGAGCCAGGACCAGAACCAGAAACCAGAACTAGAACCAGAACCAATGTCTGATCTGAAAATGATTCATTAATGGAGAATAAAACCAGCCTGAATAATTAATGATTCTCTAAAACACAGAGGAGTAAAACAGCTCAATTAGACTTCGTGCTTCGTATTTCACATTTAGATATCTTTAGATTTTAATTTTTTTCATCTTTAAAAAGTTTTTTGTGATATTTTGTTTTTGATATGTTTAGATTTTTTTGACCAAATGAAAATATATGTGTATATATATATATATATATATATATATATATTATATATATATATATATATATATAATATATATATATTTTCATTTGGTCAAAAAAATCTTTTTTTTGACCAAATGAAAATACATGTGTATATATATATATATATATATATATATATATATATATATATATATATATATATATATATATATATATATATATATTTTCATTTGGTCAAAAAAATCTAAACATATCAAAAACAAAATATCACAAAAAACTTTTTAAAGATGAAAAAAATTAAAATCTAAAGATATCTAAATGTGAAATACGAAGCACGAAGTCTAATTGAGCTGTTTTACTCCTCTGTGTTTTAGAGAATCATTAATTATTCAGGCTGGTTTTATTCTCCATTAATGAATGGAGAATGAATATATATATATATATATATATAAATATATATATATATATATATATATATATATATATATATATATATATATATATATATATATATATAAATCATTTAGGATAGCATTACTTTTAAACTGACAAAGTAACGCTATCCTATAAGTAACGACAAAATATCCAATTATTTATATTTAATACATTAAAGAAAATCTCAAACGTTCATATTTTTAGGTCTTGGTTTCCCTCAGTGGTCCGAATATTTTCCAGCTGATTTTATTCATTTTTCTTCTACTTTCTATCTTATTTCTTAATATTTAATATTTACTTTATTCTGTTTTTAAAGTTCCGTTGTTGTTTTTTTAATGTATTTCTGCTTGTTTTGTGTTTTGCTTCTTTTTGACTGACTGGTTTTCCGGCTGTTTCTTCAGTTTTAGTTCCTTTTGGTTTGAACTCTGGTCTGAAGCTGGACGTTGGAGGAGGTGGAGGAGGTGGAGATGATCCTCCAGAGATGGAGCAGCTGCTGGGGTCAGGCAGGAGTCAGGAGGAGCTCTGAGGACCAACAAACTCCTCATCAGTCTAGATCCTCCAGAACCTCCTCATTCTGTTCTCAGGACCGACAGCAGCTGGTTCTGGTTTTGAGCTGCAGCTTCAGTGGGTTTAAGATCTATAAATCTGAAATGGAAAATATTTTATTATTTGATTTATTTCATTGAAATAAACTCATTTTATTCGATTATTTCCTTTAAATGAAGGAAGATTTTCCGCATTTTATCTTTATAACTAATCTGCAGTTTCCCTCCATATGTTTGGTTTTGATTAAATTCTGTCCAACCATCAGTTCCTAAACGACTCAGATTGTAGATGTTAATTATTGAATGTTAATTATTGAATGTTAATAATTTAATGATCAGCAGCAGAAACACGAGTTTTTCAGTTGATTTCTCATAAAATGAACTTTTCCAGCCATTTTTTTACATTTAGAGGACGTCTTCATTTTATTTTTCAATAATTATAGAATTTAAAAAAGACTCCAGTGTTTAGCTACTAGAAGAAAATGAATTTAGTTTAACGTCATAATGTTCGTTTGTTGTTTGTTCGTTTGCTTGTTGTTTGTTTGTCTTAATCAGTAAAACAGATGATTGAGCATAGATCACATTTAAAGCTTCTTCATCTCCGTTTGAATCATTTACAGATTCTCTGTTTAGTTCAGTTGCAGAAAAAGATCAAAATATAAAGTCTGCCTGAACTGAAGCTGTTCTTAAAGAACATGTTAAAAACACGCTAAAAACACGCTAACTTTCTTCATGAACTTGAACATCTGCTGTTGTTTCCGGTTTTTATTCTAAAACATGAAATGTTTTCTGCTCTGAACACGTGACAAATAAAAACTGTGGAACCTGAAGAAAATAGCTGCTCCTCAGACGTGGTTCCAGGTTCTGCTGCTGGTCTGGTACTGTGGATGTTGTGTTCTGCGGGTTCCTGCGGTTCTTCAGACCACACATCTGCCACATTCTTGGCTCTCTGACCTTCACTGCAGGCCCCCTGACAGACCGAGGTTCTCTCTGAAACACGAGCTGGATGCCGTTACATAACCGATAAAGAAATAAACGCTGCAGACAGTCGGGTCGGAACACATCTGTCTCTGGGTGGAGAACCAGCCATCATCTGTCCAAACGTTCTCTAAGGAACAGAACCAGCCATGTACCGTCATCTGTCCAAACATTCTCTAAGGAACAGAACCACCATCATCTGTCCAAACGTTCTCGAAGGAACAGAACCAGCCATGTACCGTCATCTGTCCAAACATTCTCGAAGGAACAGAACCAGCCATCATCTGTCCAAACATTCTCTAAGGAACAGAACCACCGTCATCTGTCCAAACGTTCTCTAAGGAACAGAACCAGCCATCATCTGTCCAAATGTTCTCTAAGGAACAGAACCAGCCATCATCTGTCCAAACATTCTCTAAGGAACAGAACCACCGTCATCTGTCCAAACGTTCTCGAAGGAACAGAACCAGCCATCATCTGTCCAAACATTCTCTAAGGAACAGAACCACCGTCATCTGTCCAAACGTTCTCTAAGGAACAGAACCAGCCATCATCTGTCCAAATGTTCTCTAAGGAACAGAACCAGCCATCATCTGTCCAAACATTCTCTAAGGAACAGAACCACCGTCATCTGTCCAAACGTTCTCTAAGGAACAGAACCAGCCATCATGTGTCCAAATGTTCTCTAAGGAACAGAACCAGCCATCATCTGTCCAAACGTTCTCTAAGGAACAGAACCAGCCATCATCTGTCCAAACATTCTCTAAGGAACAGAACCACCATCATCTGTCCAAACGTTCTCTAAGGAACAGAACCAGCCATGTACCGTCATCTGTCCAAACGTTCTCTCAGGAACAGAACCAGCCATCATCTGTCCAAACATTCTCTAAGGAACAGAACCACCGTCATCTGTCCAAACATTCTCTAAGGAACAGAACCAGCCATCATCTGTCCAAATGTTCTCTAAGGAACAGAACCACCATCATCTGTCCAAACGTTCTCTAAGGAACAGAACCAGCCATGTACATCATCTGTCCAAATGTTCTCTAAGGAACAGAACCACCATCATCTGTCCAAACGTTCTCTAAGGAACAGAACCACCATCATCTGTCCAAACGTTCTCTAAGGAACAGAACCAGCCATGTACATCATCTGTCCAAATGTTCTCTAAGGAACAGAACCAGCCATGTACCATCATCTGTCCAAACATTCTCTAAAGAACAGAATCTGCAATTTATTTAGAGATATTAGAACACCCCACAGACGGATCCGGTTAAACATGGAACATTATTACTGCATAAATATAAAAACTTTATTTTACAGGATATAAAATCCTGAGAATAAAAGGATCTAAGAAAAGAACCCTGAAGGTAGAACATGAAACATTAATGAGACTGAACAGTTTAAATCACGAAATAAATTTTTAAAATCTTGGAGTAAAAAAGCTGAAACTAAAATAAAAATGATTAAAGAAAATAAAAAGGTTTTAGATAAAGGGATAAAATTATGATTTGATTTCATTCATATTTTGAAATTAAAAGGTTTAAACTGTGATAAAAAATAAAACATTTAGATAAAACGTGAGTTTTCAGTTCATTAACTGAAACTTGTGATGATTTATCTCCAGTTTTGTTTTCTTCTGTTCTCCCTGTGCTGATGTCAGATATTTGAGGTTCCATCAGAACATCAGAGGAGAACAGCTGGAAGTCATGAAGCTGCTTCACATCAAAGCTGTCAGAGGAGAACTTCATCATCTCACAGAACCAGCAGACGGAACCTGTGGGTCACACAGAGTTCAGCAGACTGACGAAGAACCTTCCTGGAACCAGTTCAAATAAGGTTCTGGAGGTCTGAAGATTTTACAGACGTGTTGGGACATCAGGGTGCTGTACGAGGTTCTTAAGGTTCTTTAGGAACATCTAATGATCCCTGGGAATGTTTAGAGACCCTTGATGATGTTCCTTGAATGTTTGAGGGGTTATATTGTTCTTCAGATTGGTTCTAGTGGCTCTTGATGAGGTTAGGGTTCCTTCAGGAGGTCATTGTGATTCTTTTAACCTTCTAACAAACCTTGAGAAGTTCCAAAGCCCTTGATGAAGTTCTAGTGGTGGTTGTTAAGGTGAGGGGTTGTCCAAGAGGCTGTAGGTGCTGTTGAAGCTTGAAAAAGTTCCATCAACCCTGAGAGAATTTAATGTCTTTAGTGACTCTGTGGAAGCTTCAGTGAGACTCCAGGGGCCCCTGATGATGTTCTAGGAATGTTTGATGGTACTTAAAGTACGTACTGAGGCTCTAGAGAACCTCGTGAAAGTTCTAGAGCTCCTTCAACAGGTTCTATGGACACTGAGAGGATTTTATGGTTCCTTGATGAGGTTAGGGTTCCTCTGAAGGTTTCCAGCAGTCCTTGGTTAGTCTTAGGGGCCTGTGAAGATGTTCTAGGGGTGCTTGGAGAGTTACATCGGTCTTTAAAGGGGTTCTAGGGACTCTTGATGAGGTTCAGGATCCTTCAGGAGGTTCCACTGATCCCTGAAAGGTCTTGAGGACTGTGAGGTTCTGCTTTCAGAGTGTCCACATGATAAATGGTGTGTCTTCATGTCCTGCAGCTCCTCTGGAGTCTGTTCTTCATTAGATCTGGACCGGATTGAGCAACATGTTCTACGTTCTGCTGCGGTTTGCTGTGTGAACATCACAGTGGTCAGCGTTGCTTCATCACTTGGAAACTGTGCAGCAACAAATGGTCCAACTGTGAGCAGAGGTCATGTGACAGCTCCAGATCTTCATCATGTTGCTCAACAGAGAGTTGAACCACAGGACAGATTCTGCCTTCACGTCTTCTTCTAGACTCAGAACCTCACTGATGGAACACAGAACGACAGGGAAAATCTAACGTTTGGCTGTAAAAATAGGACAAAGACCGCAAGAAAACACAGAAAGGAATGTAGAGAGGAAGGAAACCAAAGGAGGAATTAAAGGTGGAATCTCACAGTTCCAATAAACAGAACGTGTGGTTCCACCTTAACGTAAAACTATATCTGTTTACCTTCACCTGTTTGATCTCCACCTGATCTCCACATGAAAGCATCTCACACCTCAGTACAATTCAGAAACTCGCCAACAGTGGAATACGCCTGACAAAATATCCAAAAAATGGTCAAAAACTGTCTCAGGTTACTTCAAATTTGACAAAAATGACAAAAGAATGTCTAACATGAAAAAAAAAATCATTAGCGAGGACTCAGACGTCCAGGAAGACACAAGAACTGAACAAGATGATGCAAAAAACAACAACAACGTAAAACTGTCCTGCTGCTGTAAACTCAGCAGACCTTCACACACAAACATCAGCTCTGTGCTGCAGGAATCCTTGCAGGACTCCTGGTTCTTCTGGTTCTCCTGGTTCTTTGTAGGTCTCCTGGTTCTCCTGGTTCTTCTAGGTCTCCTGGTTCTCCTGGTTCTTCTAGGACTCCTGGTTCTTCTAGGTCTCCTGGTTCTTCTAGGTCTCCTGGTTCTTCTAGGACTCCTGGTTCTTCTAGGTCTCCTGGTTCTCCTGGTTCTTCTAGGACTCCTGGTTCTTCTAGGATTCCTGGTTCTTCTAGGTCTCCTGGTTCTCCTGGTTCTGACTCTGGGTGTTTGGAATGAATCCTGATGGTGAAGAACCTGATGGTGGTGTGTCTTCTGTGGGTCTTCTGTGGGCCGGTGTCCTGTGGTGCTGCCCGGTTGGAGAACCAGGTGGCTTCAGCCCTCATCCTCTGAAGAATGTGCCTCGGTGTGGAACTGGGCTCCATAAGAGGTTTACTTTTTCCAGCCCACGTTGACCTGCAGCTTCCAGCAGAACCCACTCACAGCTGCTGGTTCTACTGGTTCTACCTGCTCTAAGATGTTCCGCTCCAGGAGGATATGCTGGAGGCCTCGTGTGCAGACGTGACGACCGCAGGTTTCATGTGTTGTCATGACAACAGACATGACGCTGCAGCTGATCTGAGGATTAACTGGCTGAAGGTTACAGTTCTACTAGTTCCACTGGTTCTACTGTTTCCACTGGTTCTACTGATTCTGTTAGTTCTGCTGGTTCTACTGGTTCTTCTGGTTCTCTTGGTTCTGCTGGTTCTACTTGTTCTGTTGGTTCTACTAGTTTTACTTGTTCTACCAGTTCCACTGGTTCTACTGGTTCCACTAGTTCTACTAGTTCTACTGGTTCTGTTGGTTCTACCGGTTTGACTTGTTCTACTGGTTCCACTGGTTCTACTAGTTCTACTGGTTCTGTTGGTTCTACTGGTTCTGCTGGTTCTACTGGTTCTATTGGTTCTACTGATTCTGCTGGTTCTACTGATTCTTCTGGTTCTCTTGGTTCTGCTTGTTCTACTGGTTCTGGTGGTTCTATTGGTTTTACTTGTTCTACTAGTTCCACTGGTTCTACTATTTCCACTGGTTCTGCTGGTTCTTCTGGTTCTGCTTGTTCTACTGGTTCTGTTGGTTCTACTGGTTTTACTTGTTCTACTAATTTCACTGGTTCTACTGGTTCTACTGGTTCTGTTGGTTCTACTTGTTCTGCTGGTTCCACTGGTTCTACTGGTTCTGTTGGTTCTGCTGGTTCTACTGGTTCTTCTGGTTCTCTTGTTTCTGCTTGTTCTACTGGTTCTACTGGTTCTGTTGCTTCTACTGGTTTTACTTGTTCTACTAGTTCCACTGGTTCTACTGGTTCCACTGGTTCTACTAGTTCTACTGGTTCTGGTGGTTCTACTGGTTCTACTGGTTCTGCTGGTTCTACTGGTTCTTCTGGTTCTCTTGGTTCTGCTTGTTCTACTGGTTCTGTTGGTTCTATTGGTTTTACTTGTTCTACTAGTTCCACTGGTTCTACTATTTCCACTGGTTCTGCTGGTTCTTCAGGTTCTGCCTGTTCTACTGGTTCTGTTGGTTCTACTGGTTTCACTTTTTCTACTAGTTCCACTGGTTCTACTGGTTCCACTGGTTCTACTGGTTCTGTTGGTTTTACTGGTTCTGCTGGTTCTACTGGTTCTACTTGTTCTACTGGTTGTGCTGGTTCCGCTGGTTCTACTGGTTCTGCTGGTTCTACTTGTTCTGCTGGTTCTATTGGTTCCACTGGTTCTGCTGATTCTGTTGGTTCTGCTGGTTCCATTGGTTCTACTGGTTCTCCTGGTTCTGTTGGTTCTACTGGTTCTGCTGGTTCTGTTGGTTCTGCTGGTTCTTCTGGTTCTACCGGTTCTGTTGGTTCTGCTGGTTCTACTGGTTCTGCTTGTTCTGTTGGTTCTACTGGTTCTGCTGGTTCTACTGTTTTTAGTTGTTCTACTAGTTCCCCGGGTTCTACCGGTTCTGCTGGTTCTACTGGTTCCACTGGTTCGACTGGTTCTGCTGGTTCTACTGGTGCTGCTGGTTCTACTTGTTCTACTGGTTCTGCTGGTTCTGCTGATTCTACTGGTTCTACTGTCTCTGTTGGTTCTACTGGTCCTACTTGTTCGACTGGTTCTGCTGATTCTACTGGTTCTGCTGGTTCTACTGTATTTACAGCAGAGAACATTGGTTCCTGCTGATTGATTGATCGGCCATTGATACCTGATCATCTCCAGCAGTGAAACTCTAATCAAACCTTTAGTTGATTCCAGTGACGCCTGATTAAAGTTCTTCTGAACCATGGAACCATCAGCAGCTCTGAGAGAGACCAGATCTTTAAAAGTGTCCACAACAACCAGGTTCTAAACTGTCTGATGGTTCTTGAACACATCGTCTGCCAGGAAAATTAACCAAATCTAATCATCAAAATCAAGAAACGTCTAGAAACATCTTCCAGGACCTCCAGTTCAAAAACATCTCCAGGATGAGGAGATGGTAAGAGCTTCAGAAGAAACCAACTGGAGGTTCTGGAAGACATTTCTAGAAACAGTTGGTTTCTCCTGAA
>NC_072766.1:43616559-43624059 GCF_022539595.1 Amphiprion ocellaris | reverse complement strand
TGAGCCAGGGGGCGGAGCCTCGTCCTACCTGTGATGAAGACGGCCTTCCCGTGGGCGGGCAGGTTGGTGGGCGGCGGGCCGGTTCTGGCCGAGTAGAGGCAGCAGGCGAAGGCGAGCAGTGCCAGCAGCAACACGGCCGGCAGGCAGAAGGCCCAGAGCCGCTCCACCAGAACCGTGGCCCCCAGCCAGGCCACCAGGGTCGGGGCTGCGCTCAGGTGGGACGCCACAATCCTCTTCATGGCCCCGCCCACAAACACGGTCACAACACCCAAGTAAATCCAGAAGGGAAGAGTGTAGTCATCCATCATCAGAGCAGTTCACCTGGCTGAACGTCTGAATGTCTGTCTGTCTCCTATCTGTCTGTCTCCTATCTGTCTGTCTTCTCCTACCTGTCTGTCTGTCTTCTCCTACCTGTCTGCCTGTCTTCTCCTACCTGTCTGTCTGTCTGTCTTCTCCTACCTGTCTGCCTGTCTTCTCCTACCTGTCTGTCTGTCTTCTCCTACCTGTCTGCCTGTCTTCTCCTACCTGTCTGCCTGTCTTCTCCTACCTGTCTGTCTGTCTCTCTGAGTTCTGACCTGGAACTCCTCAGAGTCTCTGCTGCTCCAACTGAGTGAGTCGCTGCAGATCAGTGAATATATAGAGGAGCAGCAGGAGGAGGGACTAGAGGCTGCATCTAATCTGCAACACACACACACGGAAACACACACACTAACACACACGGAAACACACATGCAGGAACAAACACACACACACAATAACACACACAGCAACACACACACAGAAACACATACAAAGTAAAAAACACACACACTCAGTCATGTTTCCATCATTACAGATGAGATTAAACTGACTTATTTCCATTTATTTTAGATTCACTGACTTTAAAGTGCCTAACATTACCATAACATTACCTTAACATTAACCTAACACTAACCCAACACTAACCCAACACTAACCCAACATGAACCCAACACTAACCTAACACTAACCCAACACTAACCCAACATTAACCCAACATTAACCCAACATTAACGAAACATTAACCCAGCATTAACCAAGCATTAACCTAACATTAACCCAACATTAACCAAGCATTAACCCAACATTAACCAAACATTAACCCAACATTAACCCAACATTAACCAAACATTAACCCAACATTAACAAAACATTAACCCAACATTAACCCAACATTAACCTAACATTAACCCAACATTAACCCAACATTAACCAAGCATTAACCCAACATTAACCAAACATTAACCCAACATTAACCCAGCATTAACCAAGCATTAACCTAACATTAACCCAACATTAACCCAACATTAACCCAACATTAACCTAATATTAACCAAACTTTAACCCAACATTAACCCATTAACCCAACACTAACCCAACATTAACCCAACATTAACCCAACATTTACCTAACATTAACCCAACATTAACCTAACATTAACACAACATTACCCCAACATTAACCCAACATTAACCTAACATTAACCCAACATTAACCTAACATTAACCTAACATTAACCCAACATTACCCTAACATTAACCCAACATTAACCAAACATTAACCCAACATTAACCAAACATTAACCTAACAACCCAACATTAACCAAACATTAACCTAACATTAACCCAACATTAACCCAACATTAACCTAACAACCCAACATTAACCAAACATTAACCTAACATTAACCCAACATAAACCCAACATTAACCAAACATTAGCCTAACATTAACCCAACATTAACCCAACATTAACCTAACTTAACCCAAAACACATCCAGGTTTTCACCCAGCAGTAGATCTGAGGTGTTGGACATTAAAGGCGAATGAAGTTCATGAGAGCAAACAGTCCAGACTCAAGGGTCCACTGAGGACTTTCAGCCACATTCATGGTCTTCATCAGCAGACAGAGTTGCAGTAAGTGGAGCTTTAGTGGGACTCATCAGTAAAAGTGGACTTTGATGTTTGAACAGAAACATCTCTAGAGTATAAATTAAACAGTGTTGGAGCTTTCAGGTGCACCACATGGTCTTCGTCAGTCACCAGGTCTCTGTTGGGACTGACTGATTTCATTAACTCCACTCAGTAAGTGCTGGCTGAGTTAGTTCATGTGTTTAAGTTCAGAAGATGGTACAGAAGTCCCTCAAGAATCAGTCTGATGTTTGTCTGAACATCTGGGAGTTGAAATTATACACGAATGATTATGAATAAAAAGCTTCATCTAAGTCGGTCTTTGTCTTGCAGTTGTGTAGCATGTTAGTGGTTGAAACCTGGAATCATCATGTCTCCTCAGATGTTAAACTCTGAGCTAATGTTGTCTCCTCAGACTTCTGTGGAGGTTGTCAGTAATCCAGGTCCTGGTGATGGTAGGAGCTTCAGGAGAAACCAGCTGGAGGTTCTGGAAGACGTTTCTAGAAACGTCTTCCAGAACCTCCAACAACTAGAATATGTTTCACCATGCTGCATGGATCTCCAACAACTCGTTAACTTTGTCGTCTTCTGTGATTACATAACAGTTTTTGACTTTTTGTTTTCATTTTGTGTCTTGTGGAGAACAAACCTCCAGAAATCTGGTTGAAATTCAGAAGATGGTCCAGACGTCCCTCAAGAATCTGCCTGATGTCTGAACAGTTTAAATACACATGAATGATTCTGAAAAAAAAAGCTTCGTTTTCATCTTTCAGCTGTGTAGCGTGTTCGTGGCCGTTGGTCCATGACATGACTTTAGCGTGTGCGGCGTGTCCTGCAGGACATGTCTTTAGCGTTTGCGGCGTGTCCTGCAGGACATGCCTTTAGCATGTGCGGCGCGTCCTGCAGGACATGCCTTTAGCGTGTGCGGTGCGTCCTGCAGGGCATGACTTCAGCGTGTGCGGCGTGTCCTGCAGGACACGAGTCCCGGCAGCAGATGTGTGCTTCGTGACTGGACAGTAAACAAATCAGACCTGTGCAGCTCCTCCAAGGTGACCTGGCGGTCTGTTGGTCAAGTTGATCTAATCTGTGGCTGTGGGACGTCCCGGAGACGCCGAGGGTCACGCTGCAGATCAGGAGGATCTGGGACACGTGAGGCGGGAGGCCATCAAACGTCTGGGATTAAGGGAAAGGGGTTAGAGCCGCAGCTCAGCAGGTGTGTTTGCAGCCGCAGGTAATCGTGTCAGACAGGTGACGGCGCTGTGCTGCTGACCTGGACCTGAAGGAGGCTCAAAGTCACTGAGAAGCTGCAGAAACTGGAGCTGCAGAAGGTGACCAACCAGCTCCTCCATCATGGATCTGTGCAGCAGGATGTGGTTTCCTGCAGCCAGATGTTGAACCTGAGCAGTTGCAGACAGAGTCCTGATGTAAGGTCAGAGGGAGAAACTGTGATGTTGAAGCACCAGCTCCACCCTGCAGGTCTCATTTTATCATCCCAGAAGGTCTGGACCTCCTTCTTCTCCTTCTGTCTCTGAGGTTGGTAGTGCTATGGGCCTGCTGCTATCATGAGAAGGTTTTGTTTGTTGCCGTTTTATTGGAGGCCGTGTTGCGATGAACACGCCTGTCCTCTCACCTGGACCTCTCCGTGGTAACGTCATCCAGCAACATGTGGAAAGTTTAAAAAATCTAAAAAGGTAAAACGTATCTATGGTGGCTTTAAGCCTACAGCGATCCGTCTCCACCTGAAACCACCAGAAGCTCTGAGGCTGAGGTAGAGGGTGCTGCTCTGCTCCTGTTATTGATTCCTGATTATTGGTTATTGGTTGTTCTAAAGACTGGAACTCACTCAGAGTCCATTTAGGAACATCTGAGATGAGAACAGGGAACTGGTTTATTTGTTCTCGGTGCTTCCAGACGCCTGATGTTACTTGGATTGATTGTGCTGAGCTGTTTTATGTGGATTTTCCGATAAACTTAGTTTATTGTGATGCAGCCTTTGAAGGTTCTTGACAGCACATGTCGGGAACCTTCAGGATTCTGCTGCTTACCAGAATCTGTGTAAAACTCAACAAAGAATGTGTCTGGCTGAACAAACAGCCTTCAAAGGCTCGTCTTCCTGTTCGCTCCGTGTTCCTGGAAAGCTCCTGCAGACGTCCACAAACCAGTTCAGTCCGTAGAGAAGCACAGAGTTCCAGTTTCCATTTATTTAAGGTATGAAGTGATGATGTGAAAGCAGCTGGAGAACAAACCCAGAAGCTTTCCTCGCTCTGATGTCGTCTCTTCTTGTGGTTTCCTTTGCTGGGAAAGTCTGATGATGTTGCTCAACGTGTGACTAACATCTACAGTTATTACAGCATCAGATCCTCCCGTTCCCCTCCTTCATGTTTCACATCCACCATCACGTCTGTTATTTCAGAACGTTCTCCCAGCTAATGTTCATCTTAAAGCAGCTTCAAGTGATTCTGGTTTCAGCTGGGATTATATATCATCACACTTTAATAAGGCTCAATGATGAGTGTCTGTGTTCTGTTTGACTAAAAACCATCTGAAAACTGTCTAAAATGACTACAGACTCTCTAAAAACTGTCAAAAATAGTCTGAAATGACTAAAAACTGTTGAAAACTGTCTGTGTTGTACCTGTTTGACTAAAAACCGTCTGAAATGACTGAAAACTATCTATAATGACTCAAAACTGATGGAAAAAATGTCTGAAATGGCTAAAAACTGTCAAAAACTGTTAGAAACTGTCTATAATGACTAAAAAATGTTTTATCTGCAGTGAATCGAAACCTGTGGAAGCCATCAGGTTCACATCTGGTCCACATCTGGACCTCAGTTTGCCGGTCTGGTGGGTTCATCTCCTTCTGTTCAGGAACTGACTAGAGCTGATCATTTCTCCTGTTCTAATGTTCTAAAGGAACATCTGGAATCAACATTCTAAAACTAACATCAGACTCCGGGTCAGCTTCACACAGAAAGTTCTGGAAACCTGAGTCTGTTGGAAGCAGCTGGACTTTGGTTCTTGAAGATGTTCCACCTTCATGCAGGTTCCTCGGTTCTGACTGACTGCTGGTGAGTGTCAGGTGTTTAATTAGTGCCACCTGTGGATTTAAACCTCGTTAACAACCTGAGACTCACCTGGATGGAGCATTAATCATCACATTCACACCTGAAAGTCTGGAGTTCAGTGAAAACAGAAATGAAGTCAGACTGTTGCAGTGATGTTTGGTCCATCATGTCCTGGTCAGGTTTAGTCCATCTTAGAAGCACCTGTTACTGTCTCTGCACATATTTCCCAGCATGCCTTGCTTTAAGCTTTATTTTCTCCAGAAGTCTTTTTTATGTAATTTGAAAACTCTGTGATGAACTCAGAGTTTCTCTCACTGATGTTTGGATTCTCTCTTTATTTTATGTTTTTCTGAACATTCCTCCTGAGGTTCCTAAACTCACTCCGGTTATTTCAGGTTTGTTCAGGTTTGTTAGAACTTGTTCTTCCAGGATTCAGGACGTGTTGAAAGCATCCAAACAGCAGCATCTGAAGAGATAAATGTTTAAAAGCTGCAGCTCAGATGATTAAAAAGCAGAACAGTTTGTCCAGAAGCTCCGTCGTGGTGGAATCTGAGCTGCAGACACACCTGACCTGGTAGAACCATCCTCACATCACCTGACCTGATGGCATCACCTGGCCTTGTAGAACCGCTGCAGGGACCCACAGTTCCTCAGTGTACATCAGAAAGCTTCCACAGAACATCAGAGATCATTCCCTGATCCGGGTTCAGAATGAGGGAACGGTTCTCCGCTCAGGAACCTGCTGACTCTTATCTGTTTCTGCATCACGTTCAGAAGGTTGTGAATGTTTATCAAGCAGCACGGGGAGTTCCACCATGAGTTCAGATCAGGACGTTCTGTCGGATTTTATCTGATGTCCTCAGGCAGCAGAACCTCGGCTGCATTCAGAGACGGCGTGGAAACGGCAGCTTCAGGGTGTTGCTCTTGAACTGAGAGAAGTTCATGTTCAGACTGAAGCTCTGCTGGAAGGTCCTCGTTCTTCTGTAGATTTAACCATTTAACCAGATGAAAAGAACTAGAACCAGAGGAAATGAGCTGCATTGAGATTCACTGAAGAACAAAAGCATCAGAACAGACAGGAACAGATTTCTGTCTGGATCCTGTAGAACCCAACAGAACCTGATCAGTTTATAAAGGAGGAGGTGGAACTGTCCAGATGTTCAGACTGATGGAGACCAGAAGGATCAAACTGACTGTTAAGAGGAGAACGCTGATGGAACCACGGATTTATGTTGGTAGAAATCTGTGTCATTTTTATTTAAAGCATTTTTTATTTTGTTCTGTTTTGTTTTTGTTTTATAGTGACTCAGATTAAACTGACGATGATTGAATGGTAAAAAGCCGTAAAAGGAGAAAGTGGACTCCATCTAAAGCGTCTGCTGGAGTCAGGCTGACGAGCAAACCTCCACCAGATGAATAAATCATGAAGCTGAATCCTGATCACTTCTCCATCATCACATCCCTGAGGTCAGCTCCAGACCTCGGCTGGCTCTACGTTCCTACAAAAACACATCCTGGAGACCAGCGTTTGGAGGAGCAATATCAGCAGAAGGAGCAGCGTCTGGAGGAGGGGCAACATCTGGAGGAGTAGCGTCTGGAGGAGCAGCGTCTGGGGGAGGACCAGTGTCCGTCTGCTGACACGTCAACACCTCAGGGCAGTTGGAGTTGGGGACTCCCTCTGAGACGTCCACCTCTGGACCAACCAACCAGCTCTGATCTGGAGGTCAGCTGAAGTTCCTGTAGAACTGATGCTAAAAGTGTCCAGATTGACTCCAGAATTGTCCAAGGTGACTGGAAATACACTATATTACCAAAAGTATTCGCTCACCCATCCAAGTAATCACAATCAGGTGTCCCAATCACTTCCATGGCCACAGGTGTATAAAATCCAGCACCTAGGCTGCAGACTGCTTTTACAAACATTTGTGAAAGAATGACTCGCTCTCAGGAGCTCAGTGAATTCCAGCATGGAACTGTGATAGGATGCCACCTGTGCAACAAATCCAGTCGTGACATTTCCTGGCTCCTAAATATTCCACAGTCAACTGTCAGCTGTATTATAAGAAAGTGGAAGTGTGTGGGAACGACAGCAACTCTGCCACCAAGTGGTAGGACACCTAAACTGACAGAGTGGGGTCAGCGGATGCTGAGGAGCATAGTGCCAAGAGGTGGCCAACTTTCCGCAGAGTCAATCGCTACAGACCTTCAAACTTCATGTGGCCTTCAGATTAGCTCAAGAACAGTGCTTCAGCAGAGAGCTTCATGGAATGGGTTTCCATGGCCGAGCAGCTGCATCCAAGCCATACATCACCAAGTGCAATGCAAAGCGTGGGATGCAGTGGTGTAAAGCAGCCACCACTGGACTCTACAGCAGTGGAGACGCCTTCTCTGGAGTGACCAATCACGCTTCTCCATCTGGCAATCTGATGAACCAGTCTGGGTTTGGCGGTTGCCAGGAGAACCATACTTGTCTGACTGCATTGTGCCAAGTGTAAAGTTTGGTGGA
>NC_072766.1:43576559-43611559 GCF_022539595.1 Amphiprion ocellaris | reverse complement strand
TAGCGACCATTAGCGACCATTAATGGCAATTAGCAACCGTTAGCCACCGTTAGCGACAATTAATGACCATTAGCCACCGTTAGCAACCGTTAGTGATAATTAGTGACTGTTAGCTACCATTAGCCACCCTTAGTGACCATTAGCTACCTATGCTGTTGAGGTTCTAGATAAACAGTGTTGATAAAAATGTTCTCCATCAGTCTGCTGTGAACTCGTGGTCCATATTTGCACCAGTCTGTTACTAAGTCATGTTTTTCTTTTATTCTTACTTTTCATGTTGTTTTATTATTATTATTTGTTCTACATGTGTTTATATATTTATCTGTTTGTTTTATTTATTTATGCTGCTTATTTCTCATTTCTGCTTTTTACTCAGTTTCTTACATCATTGTTGCCCTGCCTGCTCCACCTGCCGTTCTAACTGCCCCCTGGGGCAAATAAAGCTTTAGAATCTGAATCAGTGTGAATGTGTCGTCATCCAGAACCCAGTCAGAACAGAACCTGGTCAGAACAGAACCCTGTCAGAACAGAACCTGGTCAGAACAGAACCCAGTCAGAACAGAACCTGTGATTTGTTGAAGGTGTTGCTGTGATGCTGAGGAACCTTCAGCAGCTTCTGTTCCATCCAGAACGATGAACTAAATCATCGGATCTGATTGAAGTAGAACCTAATCTGCTTATGGATTTCTCTGGGTTCTGCTCTCTGGTTCTGGTTCCGTCTGAGGTGGAGGTGTTGATGAGAAGCTCTAAAGTTCTGGAGGTGTTGACGAGAAGTTCTAAAGTTCTGGAGGTGTTGACGAGAAGTTCTAAAGTTCTGGAAGTTAAACCCACGACTAAGCCGACGGAACCAGCAAAGAACACAGGAAACGACTTCATATTCCACCATGTTCTGTTAGAACATGAAGCTGGTTAAAGTGCAGAGAAGAAACGTCTTCACTGTTTCTGGAGAACAAGAAGGAAGAGAACATCTGGAACCACTCTGGTTCCATTGGCTGGTTTCTGGGAAATCTCCTCATTAACATTCAGATTTATGCAGAAAAGTGCTTCTGAAATGACACGTTCTGTCTGAGCTCAGAGAACGTTCAGGGTTCCACCTCCTGTTGAGATCTGATTATTATTATTATTATTATTATTATTATTATTATTATTATTGTTGTTGTTGTTGTTGTTGTTATTGACCGTCATTTAAGAGGAAGTCCCGCTGAGTTCAGAACAGCCGTAGAACATTTAACGTTCTATCAAACAGATCCACCAGTAACCAGACTGACAGCCATTGAAGAACGTTCCTCTTTCTCTGTGTTCTCTGACAGTAACCTCATGTTGGAGCTTCATGATCAACAGGAACGTGGTGAAGAACCTTCTCTCTGTTGTCTGAAGGTTCCTCTGAACTTCTGCTGCCCTCAGTGAGATTACACAACAGACACACAAACCCCAGCATCAGGACCAGACGGAGACATTCCATGTTGTGAGTTCTCCTCCAACATCTGACAGCTTCATTCATCTCCTGCTGCTGCTTCATGACTCTAAAGTTCTGAAGCTTGTTTCCTCAGCTGACAGTTGAACCTCCAAAAACATTCTGAAGAACATAAAGAATCTTCAGATTTCCAACTCTCAGGTGGTCCCTGAACTCATCATGTGAGACCAGAGCTTCAGATCAGGTCTAATCAGCGTTTCTTTGTTCATGGTTTTCTGTTTTAACTTCTTCCTCTTTGGATAAACTCACGTTCTCTCTGCTCCTCCAGAACAGCTCACCTTCTTCTGCAGCTGATTCTACTTCAGAAAAATAACAGAAAAGAAACAACGTCTGACGACAGAATCCAGATTTTACTTTATGTTGGGTGAAGAAAACATACATGAAGTTAGAACAACTGAGACCTTCAGGCTAGTTCCTCTAAAACCTGCAGGTCACTGAGTGGAACCAGCAGCACCATTCTGACCCGTTAACTGGAGCCTCAGGCATCTCCTCCTGAAGGACTCTGGAGGCTCCACAGACCAGAAGCTCCAAACATGACTGGCTAAAGACCCTGCAGCTCAGAAACCCTCCTTCAGGGATTTCCACTGGGAAATCTGGGATTTCAGCTATTTCCACGGTAACGGCAGCGTGAGCAGCGACACACTGACCTCAATCTGCAGCAGAGCGGAACAAAGCCGAGTCTATCTGCGGTTCCTCTGAGGTTCTGCTCCAGAAGGTCCAGGATGGAGAACCTCAGCCTGGAGCAGAACCTCAGAGAACCTGCCGCTCCTCTGAGATTCTGCTCCTCTGAGCTAACAGTAGATCAGAGCTCCATCCAGGTTTTATCTATTCACTGGTCCTTCGGATTTTTTCTGATAAATTCCAGATATTTAATAAATTCACAGAAACATTAATTTACGTTTTAATCTGAAAAACTAAACTGTAAAAAAAATACCCATAAAACCTCTGATCTGTTCGTTTCTCTGCTAATGAAGGTTTTAAAACAGGATTTTACTGATTATCTTCTCTGCTTTTACACTTCATGGAGCTGCAGGTCTCCAATTTTCTTTAACCAGATTTTTACAGTTTTTAATGTTTTTTTCCCCACTGGATCCAGTTGGAGAAACAGCAGATTATTCAATTCATCAATTCATCAATTCATCAGTTAATCAGTTCATCAATTCATCAATCAGCTGTCTGATCAATACTCTGATCATCAGCAAATTAGACGACCTGATAGAAAATTACAGCAGTAAACAGGTGAGGCTGTGTCTACGTCCTGCAGTGGACAGGTGAGGCTGTGTCTACGTCCTGCAGTGGACAGGTGAGGTTCAGGTGTGTCTGCTGGGTTCTGTTGGGTCTAAGTGTGTCGCTGAATTCTCCGTGTGGAACCCGACGCTGTTCAGTGGAGATAAAGACAGAAAGCAAGAAACAGGAAACAGCAGCAGAAGGTTCGTCTCATCTTTGTGTTCTTTCCTTTTTTCTCATTCAGCTTTTATCTGCTCCAGACTCCACCTTTGTTCTGAACTTTACTTTGCTGGCAGCAGGTGAAAACATCCCGTTACCATGACGACCTGAGAGCTTCACTAACTCACATCTCTTGATGCTCAGTTTGGCTTCTTTCAGACCTAAATGTGTAAATTACTTCATCCACTTCACGTCTTCTGCTGGTGTTAAACGTTTAGTTGAATGTTAAAGTGCTGCAGATTGTTCTTCTGTTATTAATGGGTCTGACTGACGTAGATTCAGAGGATATTCTGATTCAACAAACGTGATCGGCTGGTTTTTAGTCAGTTTGTGGATAAAGGTTTAGTTTCACTTTCGACTGGTCCAGTCTGGTTACTGGTTAGAAACTGGCTCCTCTGATGGACCTCACTGCTCTGTTTGCTTTGTGCAGCTGCACTGTTCAATTCAATTTTCAATTCAATTCAATTCAATTTTATTTATCTGTTCACTAGTTCTTCATTTTTTTCAGCTCTCTGGACAGTTTTCCAGTCATCTAGCACACATCATTTAAAACCAAACCTTCAGTCATTCATGAACCAGTCGGAGGAATTTCAGATGTTTTAAGTGATTTTGGATCAATTTCTGAATCCTTTTGAACATGTCTGAAAAGAAAAGAAACCGTTTTAATTCATGAATGAAGTTCCAGATCCATGTCTAAAGTGTTTTCTGCAGCGTGTTGGTGGAACTGATGAAACTCGGTGTTGTCTTTAACCTGATGTGCCTCATTAATCAGAGTGGTCCTGCAGATCTGCTCGTTAGGAGTTAATGAGTTAATGAGGGTTAAGTGAGCGTCGTTAAGCTCCATGTGAACGGCTGTTTGTGGGTGGGTTTCCTCTGAGGCCGGGGTCGCCTCGCTGACCTCATAGACGCCACCACGGCCCAAACATTCAGCAGCGACGTCCTGCCAGACGACGCTGAGGGCTGCAGCGCTCCTCAGCAATGTGGCCACCTGGTTACTCAACAGTTAATCTGAAGAGTCACGAGCTGCTGGCAGCCCTGAGCCTCAAAGCCTCTGAAACCATTAGTGTCCATGACTGAGACACTAAGACGAATCCTGTTCCTGGACCGCCCGGTATTTACTCTGCTGCCTCGTGTGTTTTCCTGCGGCTGTTTTCGTCGGCGGCGGACTGAAAGGTCGAGGTGTGCCAGAAGGTTTAATCTGCTCGCTTTAGTGTGGACATTCCATGACCCAATCATTAACGCGAGCAGGAAAACTGCGCATCCCGACTCGTACATGCAGCTCATTAGGAACACATTTCACTTCAAAGCTGTTCTGAAAAACACCCAGAATGAAGCTGACAAAGATTTGAGTCAGAAAATGAGATCAAACAAACATGTTTGAAGTAGGAGGTCCATTAAGCTGCCGGCATTCCAGAGACCACTCAGTCAGACAGAACGTCACATGTTCTCATCTGTTTATTAGTTAAACATGGAGTTTCCCTCCAGCATCCACCTGCAGCTTTACGGCCGCCTCACATCTCCAACCTGAAGGACCACGGAGCTGAAAACGGACACAGGACCAACCACCTAGGACTGCTGAAATCACTGCTGGAACAGTCCCCGTAGAACCTCCTCCACCGCAGAGCTGAACATTTACTGGTTCAACTCAGACAGACAGCAACAAAACCCTGGTGGGTTCTAGAGAGAGTCTAAAAACCTGAAACCAACACAAGACCAGCCAAAAACTGTCCAAAACAAAGTCCAAAAAATTCTCAAAAATCAGTCTATGATGGTCTGAAACCAGTCCAGAAACAGTCTCAAAAACTAGTCTAAGATGGTCTGAAACTAGTCCAGAAACAGTCTCAAATAAGATTAAAGCCAAATGCAACACCAAGTACAAAACTAATCAGTTATTATTATTAATTATTGTTTAATTAATGTGAAGTGAAAAATAGCCTAAAAAGCCAGTCTAAGGTGGTCTAAAGCAGGTCCAAAACCAAGTACAAGACTAAGTCCATAACAGTGAGAAACTATCCCAGAACCAGATTTAAACCAAAGTCACTCTGAGCTGTAACTCAGTCTAAACAGTGGGTTGGAATAAAAAGACTGAAACTGTTGTTATTTCTGTGGTAAATTTTATCATGGAGTCACTGCAGGGTTTGGTTCTTCATGTTGAAGTTGTGGATGTTTGACGTCGTTCCTCTGGACGAATACGACCAGACGAGGAAACTTTACGATAAAACCAAACTGTTGTGGGTAAACGTTCTCTACCAGCTGTCATTTCACACTGTGTTCCAATCAGAACCTTAAAGGAACACCCTGGTGATGTTCTGGCCCACACCCGTCAGATGTTCAGCTCTTTGTTGTTCTTATTAGCAGCCGGGAGGTCATTTCAGTTAAAGCATCTACACTGTGAGCACATGGTTTTCATTTAATACACAGAACAACAGAACCATCTTTTTTACAGCAGCTCTCCATCATCTGAGCAGAACGCAGTCTGTTACCTCACGCTCCACATGACCGGTCCGTTAGCACACGGCTAGCAGCACACCTGAACAGGCTGTTCCTGCTCTGGATTAAACACTGAGGTGGACCGTCATGGTGTGTGTGTGTGGAATTAATGAAATCCAGCCTGTAGATGGAGGCTGACCTCTGCGCTGGAGGAACTACAAAGTGTTTGTTTCTCAGTTCAGGACATTCTCTGTGTTAAAGCTGAAGATTAAAGCCTGGAGCCAGAGGGAACACTGCTAATCCTGCTGCAAAACAATGTACCACTGCTGTCACACATTCATTCACTCCGTTATTCAGTAACTTCATGGAACCAGGTCACAGCTGAAGGTAAAAGAGCCTGAAGCACAAGAAAACATTTACAGACATGAGCAGAAAGCAGCACCCAACCCTGACAGCAAGAAAGTAAAGCTACATACTTATATCATCAATATCCAAAGAAGTTTTAACCAGGACCATGACGTCCAGAGGCAGGAGTATACAGCACAGTATCATCTGCATAGAGACGTATGACAGCATCAGTAACAGCAGATATAGTAAACAGTATTATCCACAGTATTGCAGTACAGCAGTGAGTACTGACTGAGAGACTCAACAAAGATGGAAAAAGATCCAGGAAGATCAGTGAGCAACTAAAAACCAGTGAAGCACAGAGTCAGCAGTAATCAGGAGGTCTAGAAGGAGTCATAGTACCACTAATCAGGAGGTCTAGAAGGAGTCATAGTACCACTAATCAGGAGGTCTAGAAGTAGTCATAGTACCACTAATCAGGAGGTCTAGAAGGAGTCATAGTACCATTAATCAGGAGGTCTAGAAGGAGTCATAGTACCATTAATCAGGAGGTCTAGTAGGAGTCATACTACCACCAATTAGGAGGTCTAGGAGTTATAGTACCACTAATCGGGAGGTCTAGAAGGGGTCACAGTACCACTAATCAGGAGGTCTAGAAGGAGTCATAGTACCACTAATCAGGAGGTCTAGAAGTAGTCATAGTACCACTAATCAGGAGGTCTAGAAGGAGTCATAGTACCATTAATCAGGAGGTCTAGAAGGAGTCATAGTACCATTAATCAGGAGGTCTAGAAGAAGTCACAGTACCACTAATCAGGAGGTCTAGAAGGAGTCATAGTTCCACTAATCAGAGCTCCTAAAATGACTCCACAGACAGTGAACTACTTTTTCCATCCAGCTGTAAAAACAGACAGCAGCTGCTTCAGACTTGGTTCAGGGGTTCTCCATGGAAACCAGAGTTAGTGTGAAGCTCAGACAGTGTGAAGGAACCTTCAGAACATCAACCTCTATGGTGTCCATGGAGTCCAGATTTTTGGTGTGAACCTGACCAGGACTACCACGGTGGCTCATAGTCCTGACAGTGAAGCACGGAGGAGAAAGTGTGATGATCTGGGGCTGCATGAGGTCAGAAGGTGTTGAAGACATTTCGAGATGCAGCATGAAGGTCTGAGGATGAACCAGAATCCTGGTTGACCAGATGAAGAAGAGGAACATTGCAGCAGGAGAACATCCAGAGAACAACATCACACTAGAGCTTCTCTACTAGAACTAAGTGGAACCAGAACCTGGACAGTGTGAGTCCTGAAGCCAACAGAACCTTTGAGGTGTTCTCCAGAGAAAGGTAGAGCAACACAACCCCTCCAGCAAAGAGCAGCTGAAGAAAACAGAGAAGATGTGAACAGAGTGGACTCTGGTTTCCTCCATGACGAGGACTGAAGGAGGAACCAAAGAACCTCACCTTAGTTCCATTGAGTTCCTGCTGTGGAGTCTGAATTCAACCTGTAGATAGTAATCTGATACCAGGGAGAGAAGTAATCTGATTACTGTGAGGGGATACTTTGGTGATTCTGCTGTTAGTGTATTTAGATTAGAACTCTGATCTCTGGAGAACTTCTGCTCTGATACATGTGATTCATCTTTCTGATGTCACCATGAACCTACAGTGAAGAACCGAACATCATTTCCTGTCAGACGTGTTCTTGAACATCAGGCGTGTTTTTTAACATGTTAGTCAGCTGGAGACACGTGAGCAGGTCCATCAGAACATCATGTTCTGGTCCACTGGAGGCTCCACATAAAACCAGAACCACTAATCCCAACATTAACCAGGTCTGAACCCACACAACATAAATAAAACACACACAGACACACACACACACACACACACACACACGGTGTTTCCTGGCAGTTCACATACTTTGGTCACATTAACTAAATTGTGAGTAATTAAGGAGAGAAAAGCAGCTTGTTCCCACTGATTAAACCACTTTACTGTGTGTGTGTGTGTGTGTGTGTGTGTGTGTGTGTGTGTGTGTGTGTGTGTGTGTGTGTGTGTGTGTGTGTGTGTGTGTGTGTGCGTGCGTGCATTTGTGTGTTGTGTTTTTCTCTGAGAATGAGGTTGAACATGGGGGTTGTTACTGTACCGACCCCCCGGTTCTGATCCGACAGCATCTGTTAGTAGCAGCTGAGGACAGGAAGTCTCTGGAAGTCTCTGGGAGTCTCAGGAAGTCTCTGGAAGTCTCAGGAAGTCTCTGGAAGTCTCTGGAAGTCTCCCTGGGATCTGGAAGCTTCGTCAGCTCGGATGCTGCAGGTATCAGCGGATCTAAATCAACCCACATTAATATTCATGAAGCTGTCAGACTGATGAATGCAGGAACCTCCAGCAGGATTTACACTCCAGAGGAAACCTTCCTGTGCTTCCTGTAATTAGCTCATCACTCAGATAGAATTCTAAACTCCTCTGTGGACAAATAAACACAACTCAACCTCAGAGACGAAGACAGAGCTCCAGAGAGAAGCTGTCTGGGTTTAGCTTTCTTCTTCTTCTTCGTCTTCTTCTTTTACTTCTTCTTCACATCCACAGTCAGCAGACTCAGCAGGTCTCTCCAGGTTCCTCTAGGACCAGCCCAGGATGACCCATGAACCCTACATGATCCTTCTACAGAGTTCTGGAACTCCTTCCACAGTTTAACTGAGTTAAAGACAAATACCACAACACAAACACTGCAATGTGTATTTAAAATATGAGATAAAAAGCAATTAACAGTAAATTAATATCTGAAAGTGTCTCTTTGTGGTGGTTTTGTGTCTCTTTCTGATGGTTTTTGTCTCTTTATGGTTGTTTTGTGTCTCTGTGGTTGTTTTGCATCTCTTTGTGGTAGTTTTGTGTCTCTTTGTGGTTCTTTTGTGTCTCTTTGTGGTTGTTTTGTGTCTCTTTGTGGTATTTTGTGTTACCTGTAATGTACATTAATGATTTCAGGGTTTAGTTGACATCTTTAGCTGCTGTCTATCATCCTGCTGGTTCCTAAACACCGTATGTTGGTGTTAGTATGTCTTTAGATCTGCTGTATTTCTTTAAAGCTTGAAACCTGAACATGAAGCTCCGGATTGGACCTGGATTAAAGCTGAGATTCTGGTTATTTTCACTAAACCCCTGGATGAGGCCTCAGCAGGTACCAGAGCTGATCAGAACCAGATCGAACATCTCTGCAGCACGTTGGCATTTGTGGCCGCATGACTGCAGGTAACGTAACAGTGGGATTGTTTTCCACCGTGGGTTTATCTGCTCTTAGCAGGAGGTTTAGGTCAACCTGTCTTTTGGAAAGGTCCCGTTCAATCCTGCTAAAGCTGTCTGCTATCTTTACCCTCGGCCTCCGTTTGGTACAACAAGCTACAACTGCAAATCTGCTTATGAGCTCAGCCACACCCTCTGCAGCAGAACATTACGTTTGGAACAGAAACCACGAGAAGTAGTATTTACACCTCTGTCCAAAACAACAAGCACCTCAACAGCACGCCAATGGGCCGCATTTATGTAACGTCGTGTTTTCCCCCTGCTAATCCTGTGCTGGCTGTTTGGAAACTCAGCACGGATTATCCAAAAGTGACTCTTGAAAGTGAACACAAACACCGACAACTCTCCAGTTCCACGATTACCTTCAGTTCCTGCTCTACTTTGAACTCCTCTGAAAACACTCAGTGCTGCCACGTGGACCTGCTGATAGCAAACACCAACCTTCACAACAGGATCACTAGACTGTAGAAAGACATGAACAGGAAGGAAAACATCTCCACCAGGTTCCTCCAGCTTCTGCAGACTGGAACTCATCTGGTTCATCCTCAGACCTTCATGCTGCATCTAGAAATGTCTTCAACACCTTCAGACGTCATGCAGCCCCAGATCATCACACTTCCACCTCTGTGCTTCACTGTCAGCTGCCATCTGCCATCTGTTGGATGATGGATGGATGGATGGATGATGGATGGATGATGGATGGATGAAGGATGGATGATGCATGGATGGATAATGCATGATGGGTGGATGATGGATGGGTGATGGATGGATGATGGATGGATGGATGATGGGTGATGAAGAGATGGATGGATGATGGATGGATGGATAATGGATGATGGGTGGACGATGGATGGGTGATGGATGGATGATGGATGGATGCATAATGGATGATGGATGGATGGATGATGGATGGATGGATGGATGGATGATGGATGGATGGATGGATGATGGATGGATGATGGCTAGATGGATGATGAATGGATTATGGATTGATGATGGATTGATGGATGGATGATGATGGATGGATGGATGATGGCTGGATGGATGGATGGATGATGATGGATGGATGATGGATGGATGGATGAATGATGGATGGATGATGGATGGATGATGACTGCTGGATGGATGATAGATGGATGGATGGATGATAGATGGATGATGGATGGATGGATGGATGGATGGATGGATGATGGATGGATGATGGATGGATGGATGGATGGATGGATGGATGGATGGATGATGGATGCATAATGGATGATGGATGGATTGATGGATGGATGGATGGATGGATGGATGGATGGATGATGGGTGATGAAGAGATGGATGGATGATGGATGGATGGATAATGGATGATGGGTGGACGATGGATGGGTGATGGAGGGATGATGGATGGATGGATGATGGATGGATGGATGATGGATGGATGGATGGATAATGGATGATGGGTGGATGATGGATGGATGGATGATGGATGGATGGATGATGGATGGATGATGGATAGATGGATGATGAATGGATTATGGATTGATGATGGATTGATGGATGGATGATGATGGATGGATGGATGATGGCTGGATGGATGGATGGATGATGATGGATGGATGATGGATGGATGGATGAATGATGAATGGATGATGGATGGATGATGACTGCTGGATGGATGATAGATGGATGGATGGATGATAGATGGATGATGGATGGATGGATGGATGGATGGATGGATGGATGGATGATGGATGGATGGATGGATGGATGGATGGATGGATGGATGATGGATGGATGGATGGATGATGGATGGATGGATGGATGGATGGATGGATGGATGGATGGATGGATGGATGGATGGATGGATGGATGATGGATGGTCATTGCTGACTAACATAACGAAACTTTACCAAATGACCTTTAGAACATTTCTGGCCATCAGAAGACAACAACTCCCATCATGCCACTTGATGCTGCATCATCAAACTACGTCTTTTAATGTTTTAAATGACAGAAGTAACAGAGAAACTCTACATTCTCTGTTCTGTGTGACTATAAAAGGATTTTTACATTCTTCTGGTTGCTTCATTACCTTCTGGTTTGGTTGTTCTGTTTTCTGAAGTTTGTGTCGGTTATTAATGAGACCAACAGAAACATGTTCTACAGAAACATCTCTCTGCAGTAAAACCACCTCCAGCAGGAACCCGACATTCTGGAGATCCTACGGGACAAAAAGTGTTTGTAATATATGTGACTGGGACGCTTCCAGTGTGAGTCAGTCACCTTTAACTGAGCCGTAAAGAAAGGTCTTTAACAGCGGAGGAAATGAGGAGCAGCACAGAGTTTGAGGTTAAATAATGCATGTAATTACTCTTTTTAATAAAAGCCTTAATGACTGAGTTGCCATGTGGGTCATAAAGTCCATTTATTGAGCAGAACTTCGTCCCAGAAACACAATGAAGCTCCGCTGTGCAACATGGAGCAAACCAGCAGCTGCAGCTCGTCTTAATCCGCGAGTTCTGTCTGAGAGTCCATCCTGCAGTCTGTGGCCCAACACAACCACGTCGAGGTTTTACCGCCAGCCAGAGGGAATGTAGAGAATCAGCCAACGAGAGGGACTAAACCACCACAGAGGAAGACCACTGGAAAGAGGCAAACCACCACATTAAAGATGCAAAGGAAGGAGAAGAAAAAGAGAAGATGTGCAAGAAAACAACCGCAGAGAGATTAAAAAACGTCAGAAACAGACGTCTGGTGTTTTCAGACGCGCTAACATCTCACTGTTATTTATAGCGACGGCAAGAAACTGAAATATAATTTACTGTCTGTGATATTCAGCCTGAGAATTACACAGAACCAGAGGATCAGTTCTGGAATAGAAGCTCCAGAACATCCAGCTCGAGGTTCCAGTGGTTCCATTAAAGCTGCTTCACCTCCTCCTCAAATGGACCGAACCAGTAGAACCAGTAAAACCAGTAAATCCACAGCATAATAACCTCTAAATAACCACAACTCCTAATGGTTCCTTTGATTTAGTGCAGAAATGTTCACATTAAAGGAATTATCTTTTTACTAAACATTATGAACAACCTGAAATTTATGAGGAAAAATAAGTTCAGTTTCATCAACATTCAGCCTCAGTTTATCATTTCCACATTACAACTTCCAGATCACAGAGTGTCGACAAAGGAGCACAACATTTAGTCACCTGGAACTGAACCGTTGTTTTCAGGTTGTTGTCAGGTCGTTTTCAGGTTGTTGTCAGGTGGTTTTCAGGACGTTTTCAGGCCGTTGTCAGGTTGTTTTCAGGTCGTTGTCAGGTTGTTTTCAGGTCGTTGTCAGGTCGTTTTCAGGTTGTTGTCAGGTCGTTGTCAGGTCGTTGTCAGGTTGTCAGGCCGTTTTCAGGCCATTTTCAGGTTGTTGTCAGGTTGTTGTCAGGTGGTTTTCAGGCCGTTTTCAGGCCGTTGTCAGGTTGTTTTCAGGTTGTTGTCAGGCCGTTTTCAGGTTGTTGTCAGGCCATTGTCAGGTCGTTGTCAGGCTGTTTTCAGGTCATTGTCAGGCCATTTTCAGGTCATTGTCAGGCCATTGTCAGGTTGTTGTCAGGTCGTTGTCAGATTGTTGTCAGGCCGTTTTCAGGTTGTTTTCAGGTTGTTGTCAGGACGTTTTCAGCCAGTTGTCAGGTTGTTTTCAGGTTGTTGTCAGGCCGTTTTCAGGCCGTTTTCAGGTTGTCAGGTTGTTGTCAGGTGGTTTTCAGGGCCGTTTTCAGGTCATTGTCAGGTTGTTGTCAGGTCGTTGCCAGGCCGTTGTCAGGTCGTTTTCAGGTTGTTGTCAGGCCATTTTCAGGCCATTTTCAGGTTGTTGTAAGGACGTTGTCAGGTTGTTGTCAGGTCGTTGTCAGGTCATTTTCAGGTCATTGTCAGGCCGTTTTCAGGTCGTTGTCAGGCCGTTTTCAGGTTGTTGTAAGGACGTTGTCAGGTTGTTGTCAGGTCGTTGTCAGGTCATTTTCAGGTCATTTTCAGGTCGTTGTCAGGCCGTTTTCAGGTCGTTGTCAGGCCGTTTTCAGGTTGTTGTAAGGACGTTGTCAGGTTGTTGTCAGGTCGTTGTCAGGTCGTTGTAAGGCCGTTGTCAGGTTGTTTTCAGGTCGTTGTCAGGTCGTTGTCAGGCCGTTTTCAGGTTGTTGTAAGGACGTTGTAAGGACGTTGTCTGGTGGTTGTCAGGTCGTTGTCAGGCCGTTTTCAGGTCGTTGTCAGGTCATTGTCAGGCCGTTGTCAGGTTGTTGTCAGGTCGTTTTCAGGTCATTGTCAGGTCGTTGTCAGGCCGTTGTCAGGTTGTTGTCAGGTCGTTTTCAGGTCATTGTCAGGTCGTTGTCAGGCCGTTGTCAGGTTGTTGTCAGGTCGTTTTCAGGTCGTTGTCAGGCCGTTGTCAGGTCGTTTTCAGGTCGTTGTCAGGTCATTGTCAGGTCGTTGTCAGGTTGTTTTCAGGTTGTTTCTGCATGAGTTAAAGATTCTGTTTCTATATGTTTCTGTGTATATTCCATGGTATTTCTGTGTGTCTCTGTTTGTTTCTTTGTGTTTTCAGTGTGTTTTCAGCATGTATTCTGTGTGTATTCGGTGTGTATTCTTTCTGTATTTTGTTTTTTCAGTGTGTATTCTTTGTGTATTTCTGTGTGTATTCAGTGTGTATCTCTGTTTTCAGTGTGTATTCTGAGTGTATTCTGTGTGTATTTCAGTGTGTATTCTTTGTGTTTTCAGTGTGTATTCTGTATATATTCTTTGTGTGTTCTTTGTCTTTTCAGTGTGTATTTGGTGTGTATTTCAGTGTGTATTTCAGTGTGTATTCAGTGTGTATTCAGTGTGTATTCTTTGTGTGTGTGTGTGTGTGTGTCTTCATTGTTTTCGGGCTGTTTGGAGGATCTCCGTGTTCTCCGTCCCGTGCCTCTCTGGCTTCCTGCCCTCTCGTTGCTGGCGGCTCTCCATTATTTACTCGGCAGCCGAGAACGTGTCACGGCTTTGGAGAACACGGTGTTCTGGTCCAACTGAAGCTCCGTCCTGCTGCGGCAGCGTGGGCGAAGATTACAGGACCGGACACCTGTTGTTGTACTGATGCAGAACAGAGTCAGAGCTGCTGATGGAGGATCACCTACAGGTGCTGCAGCTGCACGTCAGCACTGGAACACTAGAACATAGGAACACTAGAACATAGGAACACTGAAACACTAGAACACTGGAGCACTGGAACAGTAGAACACTAGAATATAGGAACACTGGAACACTAGAACACTGGCACACTAGAACATGGAACACTAGAACATAGGAACACTGGAACACTAGAACACTGGAACACTGGAACACTAGAACATAGGAACACTGAAACACTAGAACACTGGAGCACTGGAACACTAGAAGACTAGAACATAGGAACACTGGAACACTAGAACACTGGAGCACTGGAACACTGGAACACTAGAACATAGGAACACCAGAACATAGGAACACTGGAACACTAGAACACTGGAACACTGGAACTGTGAGTAAATGAAACACAAAACACTGGAACAGTGGAACACAGAAACACTGAAAGAGTGAAATTCTGAATCACTGGAACACTGAGGCTTCTTCCATCAGTGTGTCTGTGGAACATCTCCTCCAGTGGAGCTAAACAGTGAACATAGTTCTAGAGTAGAACATAGGTCTACTCTAGAGCTTTCTCCAGGGGACGTTCTCCTCTACGGACTTGAAGGACCTGGAACTCTGGAGATATTCCCAGGATGAAGGTAGAACTCTGATCACTGATAAACTAAAGGTCTGGCTGGTTTTATTTTGAGGAACTTTATTCCAGTTATTAAAAGGTTTTTCTCTGTTTGGTGATTCTTTCCATTACCTCTCCTTGGCCTGAGCTCTGGTTCTGAACGTTCAGACCTGAAATAATGAATCTTTCCACTGAGAGCCTCTCTGAGGGGAAACATAAATAAATGTACAGCTTCTATAGTGTCTCATTTCCTGCTTCAGATCTGAGCTAATGAAAGGCAGAGTGGTGGTGACACCTTGCCTCCAGCTGCTCCAGCGTCCTCTCTGCTTCGGCTGTTATTGTTGGAGCTCTCGGCCTTTTATCTTGATTTGTGCCACCAGCTGAGTGTTTGGACTGTCGGAGAGCTTCAGCGGCAGCTCGTTCGTCCGGCCGCGGCTCATTTCCTGGCCGGAGTTTACATTAAAGCCTCAGAGTCGATTAACGAGCTCCGATTACACTCAGAGCTGCGTTCACGTACCGATGTTTCACTGGGAGTCAGTCAGCGACACGTCAACCACGTCCTGCTGCACAGAACTGAGATCCAGACCAGCAGCTCTGGTGTTCCAGCTTCATCTGCAGCAGAGACAGAGCACAGCAGATTTAACTCAACAAAAACCACAACAGCTACACAACATCCAGCAGACGCGGCCTCAAAGAACCACAAGAACCAGGACGTCCATTAAACACCAATCACAACTCTGAGAGGATTCTGGTTCGTTTTAACTCACTGAGGTTCATTTTAATCTAAAGTCCTGCAGCTCAGTGGAACCAGAACATCATGAAGGAGAGAGAACTCAGAGATTTCTTCTGTCTGTAGAAGTCAGTGTTGGATTTTACTCAAATCAATTGGAAATTAGATTAAAATGAGAAAATCTGGCCTAAAATGACTTGAACTTTATCTAAAATGACTCAAAGCTTGTTTAAAACTTTAAAATATTGTCAAAAATACAAAAAAATTTCTTAAATCACATGACAATAGTCTAAAATGACCAAAGCAAATCATCCACAGTGACTAATAGATCGTCTAAAACACCTCAAGATTAGTTTTAAGTGAAATTCATTTGCTTGTTTTGTTACTTACTTCTTAAAAAGTTTGGTTTTCATAAAAAATGAACAAAAATGAAGAACTTAAGAACTAAAATGACCCAAAAAACCCCACACATAACAAGAAAACGCGACAAAAAAACAACAAAGACGACAGGAAATGACCAAAAAGAGACATGAAATAAAAGAACGAAGACAAAACCACGAGTAGCATTTTTAATTTTTGCCTCATTTTAATTCCCTGTGGTTCATGTTTAAAGTCCTGCAGCTCTGAGGAACCAGAACATCATGAAGAAGAGAGAACTCAGGGACGTCTCAGAATGATGGAAACCAGGACAATGAGAAACTTTCTGGATTATTTATTTTATAAAAATGTAAAAACCAGGAACCACCAGGTCTCCTCAGATGTTCAACTCTGAACTAATGTCTCCTCATCCTTCTGTGGAGGTTCTCAGTCATCCAGGTCCTGGAGATCTCAGGAGCTTCAGGAGAAACCAGCTGGAGCTTCTAGAAACATCTTCCAGAACCTCCAGCTGGTTTCTCCTGAAGCTCCTGAGATCTCCTCATCCTGTAGATGTTGAAGTCTCCAGTCCTGTTTGTGTTTTTGTGTCTCTTCAGGACTCTTCTTGTCGCTTTTGTTGCCTTTTGTCTCTTTTTTCATCTCATTTTTCTCTTTTTGTGTTTTGTTTTTCATTTGAGACTCATTTTGTGACGACTCATTGGAGCAGTTTTATCTCTGTGATAGTGTCTCTTTTTTCATTTTGTGTCTTGATTTTCTTATTTTGTGCTGTTTTGTGTCTCATTTTGGTCATTTTTGTGTCTTTGGGACAGTTTCATCTCTTTTCTGTTGGTTTGTGCTTTCTTTTTGTCTTTTTGTGTCTTATTTATGATGTTTTCTGTTTCTTTCTGATTGTTTTCTCTTCTCATCCTGTAGATGTTTTTCTATCTCTGTTTCCTCTCCAGACTTTTTCTTTCTACTTATGCTTTTGCCATTTTGTCTCATTTTTGCTGTTTTGTCATTTTGTGTCTTTTTCTAGTAGTTTTTGTCTCAATTTGTCATTTTGACTTGTTTCTGTAGTTTTGTCTCGTTTTTGTCATTTGTGTCTTTTTGTCAATTTTGTGTCTCTTTCTGATCGTTTGTGTCTTATTTTTGTTATTTTGACTTGTTTTTGTTATTTTTTGTCTCATTTTTGTTATTTTGTGTCTCATTTTTGTCATTTTGTGTCTTGTTTTTGTCATTTCCAGTCTCTTTCTGGTGGTTTCATCTCCTCATCCTGTAGATGTTTTTGTATCTCCAGACTTTTCCTCTCTACTCTGCTCATCATCTGCAGAAACATGTTTCACCATGCTGGATGGATCTCTATTATTTCTGTGTTTCTGTTTTATTTATTTTATTGGTCTGGTGTGTAGAGGATGTCTTTGTGTGTGTCTGTTAACAGAAATGTGTGGAACATGCTGGTTTTAGGTCATTAAACAGCTGAGGAGGGTTAATAACTAAAGCTGGTCCCCACATGGAGCTCTGAGGGATTCCAGTAGAACCATGTTTGTTCTCATTCAGTCAGATTCCATCCAGGTCAGAGCTCTGAGCTGGAGATGAAGTGGTGTGGACGTGAAACTGTGTTTAAGTGTGTTTGTGGGTCTGTCTCGTTCTGGTGGAGTCAGGTCATCGGGTCCCTGCCTCTCCGTGACCTGTTGCCTCCTAAGGGTTAATCCGGCCATAGCTAAGAGCCTTTCTGAGCTTTAGCGCTGCTTTATGGTCTGTAAGAGCTTCTCAGGAGGTCCTCAAACAGCCACAGACCAGCAGCATCCTATTAGTGTCTAATCTGAATGAACTACAACCATCAGGAGGTCCTCAGTCTAAAGGAACTACAACCATGGAGGTTCTCAATGTGTACAACAATAAACTGCAATTATTCTATGAGTGGAAACACATTGATACGGCTCAGGTTCTTCATTATCATGTCATTATATCATTATCATGTCATTATCACATCATTTTATTCTTATTTTCATGTCATTATTTTATCATTATAATATCATTACCATCAATTATCATAACATTATATCATTATCATACACGATTATATTATTATCATATCATTATCACATTGCTACCATTATCATTAACATATCATTATCATATTATCATGTTTTTCATATCATATCATTATCAAATCATTATCATATTATTATCATATCATTACCATATTATTATCATATCATTATTATATTATTATCATATTATTTTCATGTCATTATCATGTCTTTTTCATATCATTATCATCCACATCCCTGACATCTGTTCTGCTCCATTGTTTGTTTTGGGGAAGATTTTAGGATTTTATGGTTTGTTTTAAATGAGCTTTAACCTTCTAATTCAACACAACTCTTCAATCTTCACACAGCAGGTAAAGGTGGACCAATCAGACGCTCACCTGTTCAGGTAAGATCTGCTCAGGATCACCTGTTGGCAGTAAAGCAGAGTCCTACATTAATTCAAACTGTTTATCTCCATTATTGGATAGTTTTTTGTGGGTTAATTGTTGTGTTTTCTTGTGTTTTATGGCCTGTTGTCATTTGGTTTAGGTCTTGTTGTTTTTAAAGTGTTCTAGGGATTTATTCAGCTCAGAGAGTCTTCAGCGTCTGTCTGTTTTATGGGTATCAGTTATTGGTAAACCTCAGTCTGATCCTTTGTTTACATCGTCTCACAGATTTGAATTATCTCGTTAACACCTGCAGCTTTATCTGCTCCTTTAAACCGAGCCACCACTAGAAACCACAACCAGCCATTACAGAGGTTCTGGTTGGAGGTCATGAAGGTCCTCAGAGTCTTTGTCATGGTGCCCACTGGGAGTTTAGCAGCTTAGCAGTTATGTTTAGCAAGTATGTCTCCTTTTTGTTGTTTCATGTCTCATCTTTGTTGTTTTGTGTCTCATTTGTGTAATTTTGTGTCTTTTTCTTGTCATTTTGTCTCGTTTTTGTCATTTCGTGTTTTTCTGCCTCATTTTTGTCACTTTGTGTCTCCTTTTTGTGATTTTCTGTCTCATTTTTGTCATCTTGTGTCCTGTTTCTGTCGTTTTATGTCTCATTTTGTTGTTTTGCGTCTCATTTTTGTTGTTTTGTGTGTCATTTGTGTTATTTTGTGTCTCATTTTAGTTATTTTGTGTCTCGTTTTTGTCAGTGTCTCATTTTTGTCGTTTTGTGTCTCTTTTTTGTGGATTTGTGTCTTGTTTTTGTTGTTTTGTGTCTCATTTTATCTTTGCTCTTTGCTTGCTAACATGAACTGTATTATTAATATAAAGTGTCTAACTTTCATTTTTCTTCATGTGTATTTATTTATTATTAATATCTAATGAGGGATATTTTCATGTGTAAAAACATTAAAATCATCTTTAAATACTTCTGCTGTTGGAAAAATACAGAAAAACATGACAAAAAAACAGCAAATCTGTGGTTATTAATATGTTATTTTCTTGCTGATCACACTGAAAAAGAACAAACAACATTTTTAAAATCCAGATGTTTAATGGACGTTAGTTCCAGCTGTTGTCAGCTTCCCAACCTGAGGTAAAGTTGATGAGATCTCATCATTTAGCAGAACTGGAACATGAAGATGAACAGTTGATGAATCCATTCATGGTTGTTTTGGTTACGTGAACATTGTGGGGAGGTTCTGAAGTGTTCCTGACCACTCGCTGTGAGGTCAGCGGCCTCCTGCTGGTCACACGACCCACATGTTGAGCTCATGTGACTGTTTTGTTCCAATGTTCTTTCAGTCTTTGTGTTTCTGCTGCTTCTCCTCCTTCAGCCGGGAACATTTGGGAACAATTAGCACATTATTAGAGGATTACGCTCCATAAGAGTCTATAGCGCCTCGTGAGAACTCATGATCTGTCATATGCAGGTCAGAACGTTGGCTTCAGATTAGACCCAGGCAGGTTCCACCACTCTGAGCCCTCATACCTGCTCTGGAAAACACCAACAAATACCACAAATACCAGAAAACATGAGGAAACACTCAGAAATACTGTGAAGAACTGGAAAATAAACTAAGAAATACTCAGAAATACCACAAAACACCAAGAAATACCAGAAAACACGCGGAAGTACTGGAAAATAAACTCAGAAACACTCAGAAATACCAGAAAACACCAAGAAATACCAGAAATATCAGAAAACACTCAGGAATACTCAGAAACACTGAGAAATACCAGAAAACACAAGGAAATACTGGAAAATAAACTCAAAAACACTCAGAAATACCAGAAAACACCAAGAAATATCAGAAAACACTCAGGAATCCTCAGAAAACACTCAGAAATACTCAGAAAACACTCAGAAATAGTGAGAAAAAATCTCAAAGACACTCAGAAATACCAGAAAACACGGGGAAATACTGGAAAATAAATTCAGAAACACTCAGAAATAGCAGAAAACACCAAGAAATACCAGAAAAATCTGAAAACACTCAGGAATACCCATAAAACATGAGGAAATACCAGAAAACACGAGGAAATATTGGAAAATAAACTCAGAAACACTCATAAATATTGTGAAGTGCTAGAAAACAACTCAGAAACACTGGAAAATAGACTAATAAATACCAAAAAGTACTCAGAAATACTGGAAAACACTCATAAATACTCATAAATACTGTGAAATACGGACAAACTCTGTAAAATCTGCAATCAGACTGAAGATAAGCTGCTGTAGAAACATTTCATGAAGCTGTTATAAATATTAATATTAATATTAATAACTTCACTCTGATGCTCTGGTTGGACATTTTTACAGCTTTTTCTTTATTAAAAAAGGACTACAGGTCACATTAAAAGGACTACAGTCACGTTGAAAGGACTACAGGTCACATTAAAAGGACTACAATCACATTAAAAGGACTACAGGTCACAATAAAAGGACTACAATAACATTAAAAGGACTAAAGGTCACATTAAAAGGACTACAGTCACATTAAAAGGACTACAGGTCACAATAAAAGGACTACAATAACATTAAAAGGACTAAAGGTCACATTAAAAGGACTACAGTCACATTAAAAGGACTAAAGTTCACATTAAAAGGACTACAGTCACATTAGAAGGACTACAGTCACGTTAAAAGAACTACAGTCACATTAAAAGGACTGCAGGTCACATTAAAAGGACTACAATCACATTAAAAGGACTAAAGTTCACATTAAAAGGACTACAGTCCCATTAAAAGGACTACAGTCACATTAAAAGGACTACAGTCACGTTAAAAGGACTACAGTCGCATTAAAAGGACTAGAGGTCACAATAAAAGGACTACAGTCGCATTAAAAGGACTACAGGTCACATTAAAAGGACTACAGGCCACATTAAAAGGACTGCAGGTCACAATAAAAGGACTGCAGTCACATTAAAAGGACTACAGTCGCATTAAAAGGCTGTTATAAATATTAATATTAATAACTTCACTCTGATGCTCTGGTTGGACATTTTTACAGCTTTTTCTATATTTGATAGGGACAGCGCACATTAATAAACATCTATTCAGACAGCACTAGACATAAATATACTGGATTATAGCAACAATGCTCATTTACATCCACAGTCCCTATAGGCACGTAAAAAACACAAAAAACACGTAACAGTAAAACATCGGACAAGTCACAGTAAAAAGATTATAGGTCACATTAAAAGGACTACAGGTCACATTAAAAGGACTACAGTCACATTAAAAGGACTACAGGTCACAATAAAAGGACTACAATCACATTAAAAGCACTAAAGGTCACATTAAAAGGACTACAGTCACATTAAAAGGACTAAAGTTCACATTAAAAGGACTATAATCACATTAAAAGGACTACAGGTCACATTAAAAGGACTACAGTCACATTAAAAGGACTACAGGTCACAATAAAAGGACTACAATCACATTAAAAGCACTAAAGGTCACATTAAAAGGACTACAGTCACATTAAAAGGACTACAGGTCACATTAAAAGGACTATAATCACATTAAAAGGACTACAGGTCACATTAAAAGGACTACAGTCACATTAAAAGGACTACAGGTCACATTAAAAGGACTACAATCACATTAAAAGGACTAAAGGTCACATTAAAAAGACTACAGTCCCATTAAAAGGACTACAGTCACGTTGAAAGGACTACAGGTCACAATAAAAGGACTACAGTCACATTAAAAGGACTACAGGTCACAATAAAAGGACTACAATCACATTAAAAGGACTAAAGGTCACATTAAAAAGACTACAGTCCCATTAAAAGGACTACAGTCGCATTAAAAGGACTACAATCACATTAAAAGGACTACAGGTCACATTAAAAGGACTACAGTCACATTAAAAGGACTACAGTCACGTTGAAAGGACTACAGGTCACAATAAAAGGAGTACAGTCACATTAAAAGGACTACAGGTCACAATAAAAGGACTACAATCACATTAAAAGGACTGCAGGCCACATTAAAAGGACTACAGTCACATTAAAAGGACTACAGTCACGTTGAAAGGACTACAGGTCACAATAAAAGGACTACAGTCACATTAAAAGGACTACAGGTCACAATAAAAGGACTACAATCACATTAAAAGGACTAAAGGTCACATTAAAAGGACTACAGTCACATTAAAAGGACTACAGGTCACATTAAAAGGACTACAATCACATTAAAAGGACTACAGGTCACATTAAAAGGACTACAGTCACATTAAAAGGACTACAGGTCACAATAAAAGGACTACAATCACATTAAAAGGACTAAAGGTCACATTAAAAAGACTACAGTCACGTTGAAAGGACTACAGGTCACAATAAAAGGACTACAGTCACATTAAAAGGACTACAGGTCACAATAAAAGGACTACAATCACATTAAAAGGACTGCAGGCCACATTAAAAGGACTACAGTCACATTAAAAGGACTACAGTCACGTTGAAAGGACTACAGGTCACAATAAAAGGACTACAGTCACATTAAAAGGACTACAGGTCACAATAAAAGGACTACAATCACATTAAAAGGACTAAAGGTCACATTAAAAGGACTACAGTCACATTAAAAGGACTACAGGTCACATTAAAAGGACTACAATCACATTAAAAGGACTACAGGTCACATTAAAAGGACTACAGTCACATTAAAAGGACTACAGTCACGTTGAAAGGACTACAGGTCACAATAAAAGGAGTACAGTCACATTAAAAGGACTACAGGTCACAATAAAAGGACTACAATCACATTAAAAGGACTAAAGTTCACATTAAAAGGACTACAGTCACATTAAAAGGACTACAGGTCACATTAAAAGGACTACAGTCACATTAAAAGGACTACAGGTCACAATAAAAGGACTACAATCACATTAAAAGGACTACAATCACATTGAGATGACTGCAGGTCACAATGAAAGGACTACAGTCACATTAAAAGGACTATAGTCACATTAAAAGGACTGCAGGCCACATTAAAAGGACTGCAGATCAAAATAAAAGGACTACAGTCACATTAAAAGGACTACAGGTCACATTAAAAGGACTACAGTCGCATTAAAAGGACTACAGTCCCATTAAAAGGACTACAGTCGCATTAAAAGGACTACAGTCGCATTAAAAGGACTACAGTCGCATTAAAAGGATGTTGATGTTTTCTCTGAGAACTGGGAGCTGCAGCATCGTCTCAGACCTCGGTGTTCCTGTAAAACCAGACTTTGTTCTGCTGCGGTAAACAGCCGTGAGTCGTCCAGCAGCTCAGATTTCATCTCCTGAACATGAAACAACTCATCAGCACAGAGCTATTTCAGTCTGTTATCTCAGCGCTGCGCTCCACTGCCGCTCTTCTTCCTTTAATCCCGACGTGCGGCTTCACGTCTGAGGAGGTTCACGTCAGTTCATCACAGTTAAAGAACAAACAGAACAAACCATCTGCTGTTTATTCTTAGAACGTCAGTGAGATGTAGAGAAGAATGAAGCTGCTGTTTCACAACCAGGAGGAGCTGAAACTTGTCCTGAGCTGCAAATGAGCTGTTTCTATTCTGAGCTGCAGGATTCCCAACAGAGATGGGATCAGATCCAGGCTCAGGTGAGCAGAACACAAACATCTGGGTCAGAGACGTGGAACCGTCCCGGGGATTTTTATTTATGTAACCTTTATTTAAGCAGGTAAGTTAGTAGAGAACTGGTTTTCATTTCCAATAACGACCCGGCCAAGACGCGGCACACAAGATGAACAACAAAACAGATTACATGTTCACAAATCACGCAATATCACAAAACAGATTATGAAATAGAAAGGCTGAATCAGCTGCAGTGGTCCTGAAGCGTTAGTCTAACTGACTGTTTAAAGAGTGATACGTATGAGATGAGTTTTAGGGATTGTTGCAGAGTTCCAGTCATTAGCAGCAGAAAGCTGGAATGAGGATTGACCAGGAGTGGTCCGAACAAAGATGACTAAAAAAGCTGGAAAATTCCCACAAAAAGAGACCAAATCACCAACAAAGGGCCAAAATTACCACAATGAAACACAAAATCAGCACAAAAAGATCAAAAATCAACACAAAAAGAGGTGAACACACAACAAATGACACAAAATCTCCACCAAAAGATGCAAACTGACCACAAAATGGCCAAATCTACCACAAAAAGATGCAAAACCAGCAGAAAAAATGCAAAATTTCCACAAGAAGACACAATCAGCACAGAAAGGTGCAAAACTACCACAAAACAACACCAAATCACCACAAAAATAGGTGAATATACCACAAGCGACAAAAACGAGACACAAAATGACAAAACAGGACCTAAAACATCAAAAGCAAGACCTAAAATAACCAAAATAAGACAGAAAATTATGCAAGCAAGACACAAAACGAAAAAAATGAGACAGAAAACAAAAAAAAGTGACACAAAACGACAAGAAACAGACAGAAATCACAAAAATGAGACACAATATGACAAAAACAAGACACAAAATGACAAAACAGGATCTAAAACATCAAAAACAAGACCAAAAATGACCAAAACAAGACACAAAATGATGCAAACGAGACACAAAATGACAAGAAAAACACACAAAATGACAAAAATGAGACACAAAATGACAAAAACAAGACACAAAATGACAGAAATGAGACACAAAAATGTCGACATTTAGTTTTGCTTACGTTTATTATCAGAAGAAGAGTAGAAAAAGCATGTTGGATGTTGTTGAAGCTAACCTGTAGCGCCGACAGGTGCAGGGAGGAACTAGACGTATAGACAGTGGAGTCATCGGCGTACAGACGGATGTCACCACGGTCACCAATGCTGTACTGGGGGGGATCGAGTCAAGAACAACATCTTTTTCAAGTTTATTAACAGAACACCCAGGATCTTTCTCCTAAGTTCGGGTTTTAAACAGTTTTCATCATGTGCTGTGTCCGTTATTTCACAAAATTAGTCCAAAATACCTCAAAATGTGTCCAGACTGACTGATTCTGTCCACAATGATCTGGAACTTGTCCACAGTTACTTAGAAGTTGTCTAAAATGAGTTCAAATTGACCAAAAATGACTCAAATTTCGTCCAAAGTGAATGAAAAATTAAAAATATGTCCATGTTTTTCTTCACTGTGGTTCATTTTAATCTGAAGTCCTGCAGCTCTGTGGACCCAGAACATCATGAAGAAGGAGAGAGAACTCAGAAACCTTCTGGAAGATGTTTCTAGAAACGTTTTCCAGAACCTCCAGTTGGTTTCTCCTGAAGCTCCTACCATCTCCTCATCCTGTAGATGTTTTGTGTCTCATTGTTGTCGTTTTGTGTCTAGTTTTTGTCATTTCCTGTCTCTTTGTGGTCATTTTATCTCCTCATCCTGGAGATGTTGTTCTATGTCCATGTTTCCAGCTTTTCCTCTCTACTCTGCTCATCATCTGTAGAAAGATGTTCCACCATGCTGAATGGATCTGCTCTGTTCTCTGTTTCTACTGTTTATTTATTCATTCAGGAGATTTGGTTTTTCTGTCTGCAGTGAATAAGATAAGATAAGATAAGATAAAGATAAGATAAAGTTCTTTATTTCTCCCCACTCCAGGGGAAATTTACATTGTTACAGCAGTTTTATTTACAATATATACAAGGGTGGCAAAATTTTTAACAGAAAAAATAAAAATAAAAATAAAGTTTAAAAGTGCAAAGATGTGCAGTGCAAGAATGTCTGTGCAAATTTTATGGTTTGGGGTGGTAATGATATAGTCCAGTTTATGTTAACATCAGCCAGTGATGCTGATGTTGTAAAGTCTTATAGCAGATGGGATGAAGGACCTGCGATAGCGCTCTTTCTTGCAGGGTGGATGTCTCAGTCTGCTGCTGAAGGAGCTGCTTAAAGACCCCACAGTGTCATGCAGTGGGTGAGAGGGATTGTCCATGATGGATGTCACATATGATGCGTTCACAGACTGTCAGAAAGTTGAAATGTTTTACAGTTTCTAGTCGATAAATTTAGGTGTTTTTAAAAAGATGAACTACCTTCAACCATCCACCCTGGTGGATTCTGGGCATCAGAGGGTTGATATGAGGTTTAGCTTCAGTCAAGCTCCGCCTCCACAGAGCTCATTCCTCCACTAACAGCAGGAATCAGGTAACCTCCATGGAAACTCCATAAATACAACTCAAACCCTCATCCAGATTCTACGCTGTCATGAACCTCTAGCAGATTCTGATCTCACAACAACCAGCCGACCGTGAGCTCATAAACATCCTGAGTAGATCTAAAACTATCAGAAGTTAGAGGAAAAACACCATCATTTTATAAAATACCAAAACTAGTAAAACAATGATCATATAAAAACATTCCTTCAAAGCTCCAAAAATATTTTTAAAATAAAGAATTCATATTATTGTGAATAATTTTTTCTTCATCAATAAGGAGTTTTAGATTTGCTGAACAACGGGTCCTCCAGAGGGTCCAATCCAGTCCTCCAGAGGGTCCAAAAGTGGCCCTCCAGAGGGTCCAAAAGCGGTCCTCCAGAGGGTCCAAAAGTGGCCCTCCAGAGGGTCCAAAAGCGGTCCTCCAGAGGGTCCAAAAGTGGCCCTCCAGAGGGTCCAAAGGCGGTCCTCCAGAGGGTCCAAAAGCGGTCCTCCAGAGGGTCCAATCCGGCCCTCCAGAGGGTCCAAAAGCGGTCCTCCAGAGGGTCCAAAAGCGGTCCTCCAGAGAGTCCAAAAGCGGTCCTCCAGAGAGTCCAAAAGCGGTCCTCCAGAGAGTCCAAAAGCGGCCCTCCAGAGGGTCCGATCCGGTCCTCAAAGTGTAAAAATTCAAGAGAAGCCATTAACTGCAGATTGTAAATTAGTAAAACTATAAATTTAAAATCATTTCTAGACCATGACAAGTTGTTTTGATCATAAAGTAAAATACTAGATTGTTCTTTTTTCTTTTGTCATTTTTTTGTCTCATTTTTGTAATTTTTTTGTCTTGTCTTTGTTTTGTTTTTGTTGTTATTTGTATTTTGTAGTCTGACTTCAGTCGTTTGTCTCATATTTTTGTTGTTTTTTTGTTTAGCTTTGTTCGTTGCTTTGAGCATTGCTTTTGTTGCTTTGGTTTTTTTTTGTCTAATCTTTTGTCTCTTTTTTGTTTTGTTTCGTGTTTGTCTCATTTTTGTCATTTTGTGTCTCATTTTTGTAATATTTTGTCTTGTTTCTGTTGTTTTTTGTGTTTTTTGGTCTGACTTTTGTAATGTTGATCCTCCAGTAAATCCTCCATGGTTCAGTTCCAGATGACTAAATGTTGTGTTCCTTTGTCGACACTCTGTGATCTGGAAGTTGTAATGTGGAAATGATAAACTGGGGCTGAATGTTGATGAAACTGAATTTATTTTTCTTCATAAATTTCAGGTTGTTTATGATGTTTAGTGAAAAGATAATTCCTTAAATGTGAACATTTTAGCACTAAAACAAAGGAACCATTAGGAGTTGCGGTTATTTATAGGTTATTATGCTGTGGTTTTATTGGTTTTACTGGTCTGGTCCACTGGAGATCAGACTGGACTGAATGTGGAACCTGGACTAGGATGAGTTTAAGTCTCCTGATCTACACTATTGATTAACCATGAGGCAATTTTCTGGATCAGTAAATCAGCTGTTTGGTTCTAAACAGTCAGAAAACAGTAAAACTGGATCAGAGTTTCGTCAAACGTCCTGTTTGTCCAAAGATCTTCAGTATACTGTCAGAAGAAAGAAACCAGAGAATATTCACATTTATTACATGAATCTAGTGGGATTCTGGATGTTTTATGAAATTAATCTTCTGTCGATGCTTCCTGGATGTGTATTTTCTGCTGCTGGTTACTATTAGTCTGTCAGACACTGCTGGTTTCACATTTCTTCATGTTTCTCCACACGTGTTCCTCTGAGGAACAAAAGCTTTCAGCGCTTAGATAAATAAGAAGGGAGAGCCCATCAATCACAGCCACTCGCTCATTAACTCCAAACCACAACTTCTTTCCAGGAAGCGACAATTAGAACTGTTCTTCTGAAACTGGAGCTTTTAAATTGTTTCCAAACCTCCACCTGCCCAGTGTTGGCTCAGCTTCATTAAACACACAAAACAACAGCGCAACTCATCAAAGATACACAAACAACAGCACAACTCATCACAGACACACAAAAAAACAACACAACTCATCATAGATACACAAAACTACAACACAACTCATCACAGTAACACAAAACAATGACACAACTCATCATAGATAAACAAAACAACAACACAACTCATCACAGACACACAAAACAACAACAACTCATCGCAGACACACAAAACAATGACACAATGCATCACAGACACACACAAAACAGCAACATAACTCATCACCATCACAGATTCACAAACACCACCACTCATCACAGACACACAAAACTACACAACTCATCATAGATACACAAAAAACAACACAACTCATCACAGACAAACAAAACAACAACACAACGCATCACAGACACACAAAACTACAACACAACTCATCACAGACACACACAAAACAACAACACAACTCATCACAGACACAAAAAAACTCATCAGACACAAAAAACAACTCATCACAGACACACAAAACAGTGACACAACTCATCACAGACACACAACACAACACAACGCATCAGATACACAAAACAACAATGCAACTCATCACAGACAAACAAAACAACAACACAACTCATCACAGACACACAAAAAACAACACAACTCATCATAGATACACAAAACAACAACACAACTCATCACAGACACACACACACTGCAGGACTTTACATGTAAAATGACTGTTGAATGAAAAGACAGAGTCCAGTTGATGCCCCGCCCCCTCCGTCACCTCTGTCACAGCTGACCAATGGCTATGTGAGGAGGCTGTGATTGACAGCGGCTCTGATCCAGAGTTATGAACTGTGGGGGAGAAAATCAGCTGCTTCTCCACCTAAACTTCCAGGAACTTTGCTCTGCCAACAGCTGGATCCAGGAAGGTTCCCCGGAGAACCAGCTGCTCCACATCAGCTTGATTTTTTTCCACTGTGGAGCCAAAGAAGGTTAATCCATCAACGAATCAACAGAGTGCTTGTAAAACCTGGACTGGACCTTTTGGGTTCTGATTTAACTGTCCAGATCTGTTATTCTCCAGCCAGCAGTCTGACACTGACACCATGGTCTACTGCTCCTCACTATTATTCTATACTGTAGAATGGTCTACTGTTCCTCACTGTCATTCTCTACTGTAGAATGGTCTCCTGTTCCTCACTGTTAGACTGAATCCCTCTGTCTCGTATGGTCCTGCATTATTTTGCTGTCTAAGTGGAATGGTTTCACTGTATTTGTTTGGCCTTGCAGTTGTCGCTTACCTTAAAATATGTCCTCCAGAAGGATGTCTTATAAAAGCATGGACTGCTTATGAAACAACTATATTTTGTTTTTTCCCCCCTAACCAACTATTGACTGTGCCAGTAGACCATACTGTAGAATGGTCTACTGTTCCTCACTGTCATTCTATACTGTAGAATTGTCTACTGTTCCTCACTGTAGAATGGTCTACTGTTCCTCACGGTCATTCTATACTGTAGAATGGTCTACTGTTTCTCACTATCATTGTATACTGTAGAATGGTCTACTGTTCCTTACTATTATTCTATAATTATATATTTTAGAATGGTCTACTGTTCCTCACTATTATTCTATACTGTAGAATGGTCTACTGTTCCATACTATTATTCTATAATTCTATACTGTAGAATGGTCTACTGTTCCTCACTATTATTCTATACTGTAGAATGGTCTACTGTTCCTTACTATTATTCTATAATTCTATACTGTAGAATGGTCTACTGTTCCTCACTATCATTTTATACTGTAGAATGATCTACTGTTCCTTACTATCATTCTGTAATTCTGCAGGATGTTCTGGTGTTCTCTTCATGAAAAATCCATTTTGATTGGTCTTCATTGCAGTGATCCTTCAGCTACCTGAGCTCAGGTAAGCAGTGATCCTCCATCTTAGAACCTCCAGTATTTACTGTGGGTAGAACCTCCTCTCATGTTGCTGTTTGTTAGCGATGTGAAGCTTCATTTAAACCTGCAGGAATTCTCCTATCAGACAATGGAAGATGAGGAATAAACAACTGCAGCCCCAGAGGCTCCTTTAATAAAAATAACCTCAGAAGCTTTCAGACAGGAAGTTCATCTAAGGACAAACAGGAAGTCCAGAACCCTGGAGCTGCAGTGAGGAGAACCGATGTCTGACATGTTTCTGGATGAGTGGAGTTCAACAGCTGCACTTTACGGAGATCTCTAATAGAACACGGAGAATCTACAAAATAAAAGCATTTCAATAATCAATAAAACAGAAACACTTATCAGACTCATAACTTTATTATTTTATTATTCTTATGATTATTTACTACAAAATAAAAGCTGTTTAATAATCAATAAAATAAAAGAAAACATTCAGATCAGACTCATAACTTTTAATTTAGAATAAATCATATTTTAGGGAGGAACAGCTGCAATATTCAATGATGTGGAGGAGAGTTAATTCCAGTGTTCCCAGTGCCTCCAGTGTTCCCAGTATTCCCAGTCCTCCCAGTGTTCCCAGAAACAAATAACAGCAGATATCTGGAGACAATTAATATATTTGACATGTTTGTAAAACTACAGGTTTCTGATGTTTAAGTTATTTTCACCTTTTTTTAAATTACAAACATGTACATTAATGCTGTATTTCTGTAATTTTACCACATATCTATAATTTAACAAAAAGAGGAACATCTGTAAAAAAAAATAAAGTAAATAAAAAACTCTAGAAATCTTCAGTATAGATTATGTTTCTTTAAAAAAAAACAGCAAATATCTGTTTTAAATACAGAAAAATGTGTTGAATTGAATGGTCAAGCGTTGGACAAGATTCTGATTTTAATGTGGATGGAATAAAAATGTTCCTGTAACTTTATGAGATATTATCTGTAATTTATCTGTAACTTAAGAAAACAGGGAACATCTGTAAATAAAGTAATGAATAATTAATCTAAATGAACACTTGAATAAATGAGGGAATGTTCTGAGTGTCCTTTGGTTCCTCCTGATGAAGGTTTGACAACCGGAGGATTAACATCTGTTTGTTCTCGTTGACATGTTCTCTCGAATGGGTTCTCTCTAAACGGGTTCTCTCTAAACGAGGTTCTCTCTAAATGAGGTTCTCGCTAAATGGGTTCTCTCTAAACGAGGTTCTCTCTAAATGAGGTTCTCTCTAAATGGGTTCTCTCTAAACGAGGTTCTCTCTTAACAAGATTCTCTCGAATGGGTTCTCTCTAACGGGTTCTCTTTAAATGGGTTCTCTCTAAATGAGGTTCTCTCTAAACGGGTTCTCTTTAAACGAGGTTCTCTCTTAACAAAATTCTCTCGAATGGGTTCTGTCTAACGGGTTCTCTCTAAATTGGTTCTCTCTAAATGAGGTTCTCTCTAAACGTGTTATCTCTAACAGGTTCTCTCTAAATGAAGTTCTCTCTAAATGAGGTTCTCTCTAAAAGTGTTCTCTCTAAACAGGTTCTCTCTAAAGAGGTTTTCTCTAAACTGGTTCTCTCTAAATTGGTTCTCTCTAAATGAGGTTCTCTCTAAACGTGTTATCTCTAACAGGTTCTCTCTAAATGAAGTTCTCTCTAAATGAGGTTCTCTCTAAAAGTGTTCTCTCTAAACAGGTTCTTTCTAAAGAGGTTTTCTCTAAACTGGTTCTCTCTAAACAAGGTTCTTTCGAAACGGGTTCTCTCTAAATGAGGTTCTCTCGAAATGGGTTCTCTCTAAATGAGGTTCTCTCTAAACGGGTTCTCTCTAAATGAGGTTCTCTCTAAACGGGTTCTCTCTAAATGAGGTTCCCTCTAACGGGTTCTCTCTAAACGGGTTCTCTTTAAACGAGGTTCTCTCTTAACAAAATTCTCTCGAATGGGTTCTGTCTAACGGGTTCTCTCTAAATTGGTTCTCTCTAAATGAGGTTCTCTCTAAACGTGTTCTCTCTAAACAGGTTCTCTCTAAAGAGGTTTTCTCTAAACGGGTTCTCTCTAAACAAGGTTTTTTCGAAACGGGTTCTCTCTAAATGAGGTTCTCTCGAAACGGGTTCTCTCTAAATGAGGTTCTCTCTAAACGGGTTCTCTCTAAATGAGGTTCCCTCTAACGGGTTCTCTCTAAACGGGTTCTCTCTAAACGAGGTTCTCTCTAAATGGGTTCTGTCTAAATGAGATTCGTTCTAAACGGGTTCTCTCTAAACGGGTTTTCTCTAAACAAGGTTGTCTCTAAATGAGGTTCTCTCTAAATGAGGCTCTCTCTAAACGGGTTCTCTCTAAACGAGGTTCTCTCTTAACAAGGTTCTCTCTAACGGGTTCTCTCTAAACGGGTTCTCTCTAAATGAGGTTCTCTCTAACAGGTTCTCTCTAAATGAGTTCTCTCTAAACGGCTTCTCTCTAACGGGTTATCTCTAAACGGGTTCTCTCTAAATGAGATTCTCTCTAAACGGGTTCTATCTAAACGAGGTTCTCTCTAAACGGGTTCTCTCTAATGGGTTCTCTCTAAATGGGTTCTCTCTAAATGAGATTCTCTCTAAACGGGTTCTCTCTAAACGGGTTCTCTCTAAACGGGTTCTCTCTAAATGAGGTTCTCTCTAATGGGTTCTCTTTAACGGGTTCCCTTCCTGGTGGAGGAACTTTGGGGACTTTCTGAGGAACCTAAGGTTCCTGCAGAACATCTGGAGCTTCACACACTTTAATGGTTGAAAACATGAAGAAAGTTATGAAACCAGAGTTACACAACTCTGATGTGAGGGGAGAGTTCACTGGTGTGTGTGTGTGTGTGTGTGTGTGTGTGTGTGTGTGTGTGTGTGTGTGTGTGTGTGTGTGTGTGTGTGTCTGTGTGTGTGTGTGGTGTGTGTGTGTGTGTGTGTGTGTGTGTGTGTGTGTGTGCGTGTGTGTCTGTGTAGTTGTGTGTGTGTGTGTGTGTGTGTGTGTGTGTGTGTAGTTGTGTAGTTGTGTGTGTGTGTGTGTGTGTGTGTGTGTGTGTGTGTGTGTGTGTAGTTGTGTAGTTGTGTGTGTGTAGTAGTGTGTGTAGTAGTGTGTGTAGTTGTGCAGTTGTGGCCACGTCGCTCCTCCCTGATCATGTAAATCATTAAATTTTACTGTAGTTGGGTTTAAGGTTGGGGAAAGAGTTTCAGGAAATGAACTTTGTGTGTGTGTGTGTGTGTGTGTGTGTGTGTGTGTGTGTGTGTGTGTGTGTGTGTGTGTGTGTGTGTGTGTGTGTGTGTGTGTGTTTTAGGGCTGTAAAATGTGATGATGCTGTAAAACCAGAGGAAACATCAGTGTTTGACAAAAAATACTTGTGGTTGTTCTTTCTGCAGCATTGAAATAATACAATAATAAAAACACAATAATAGCATAAAAATACCACAATAATCCCACAAAAATAATAACACAATAATGAAAACACAATAATAAAAAGAGAATAATACCACAATAATTATGACAGAACAATAATAACACAAAATACTACAATATTACCACAATAATTTAAACACAATAACAAAACACACACACAGTGGATCAGTGGTTAGTGCTGTCACCTCACAGCTAGTAGGTCGCCGGTTCCTGTCCCGGCCTTCCTGGGATCTTTCTGCATGGAGTGTCCATGTTCTCCCTGCTGGGTTCTCCAGCTTCCTGAGGTTAACTGGTGATTCTAAACTGTCCGTAGGTGTGATTGTTTGTCTCTATGTAGCCCTGTGATAGACTGTTACCTGTCCAGGTGAACCTTCCCCCTCAGTCAGCTGGGATAGACTCCAGCCTCCATGACCCTGATGAGGATTAAACTGTGTAGATGATGGAAAACAAAAACACAGTAATACTACAACAATAATCCTATGATGACTCAGTAATACCACAATAATAATAACATAATAGTAACTCAGTAATACCACATTGAGTTATTATTATGTCACTATTTATTATTGTGACGACATCTTTGTCTTACGTTGTTTCGCCATTATGTTGGAACTGATTACAGGGCGGTTCTCGGTTTATTGTACGGCGTTTCATCGTTACGTCAAAACTGGTTCAGTGGAACTAGTTGGTGAGTGGAGCGGATGAATACAGTCCATACAGTCGTCCCGCGGCGCTATCAGATGCCTTTGTTTCCATTTGCCGCCACATTGGATCATGCTACATTCACTAACTTCATGATGGCTCCCAGCATCAGTCAGACTTCCAGTTTACACTTTCTCTGGTATTTTCCTACCGAGTTGTGTTTCAGTGTGAGTTCATGACTGTTTGTTGTTACTGTAGTTGTACAAATATATAAACTGATGGATATCGTGATGCACGTAACGGATTTGTTTACATTTTCACCGGAGTTCTGACTTACGGTGAAGATCGACTTCCGTCACACCGTAGAAACGGAACTCTGATTAAGAGAAGGACCTCCAGTATTCAGCTTTTATGTGTGTGTCTGAGCCGTTAAAGTCTCCGTGTTCAGTCCCTCCACCACCGGCTGCTTCTAAACCCTCCACTCTGCTGAGTCATTTTTGTATAAAGAAGTCGGAAGGCTGAGACGTCTTCTTTACGCCATTTATTCTGGTAAATCTAAGAAGACCTGTGCATCTCGTGCATGGCATTAAAAAAGGAGCAGCACGTTCATTAGGCT